>NC_142168.1:72464851-72542729 GCF_029865625.1 Vigna umbellata | reverse complement strand
CGTCCTATAGTTAGTATCTTTGGCAGAAACGAGGCAAACACTCTCTTTTTCACCCTTTGAAAAAAAACAACCCTTTGAAGGAGGATCTTGGATGCTCAGGCTACCTCTTCACCTTTATTGGGTTTATTCTTTCATACTTTCATTGTTATTCATCTAGGTTCACCATGAATATGGTGAACTAAACCTTGTATGTTTGTTGGGGAATCAAAGTAATCTCTTGAAGCTCTCATATATGGATTTGTTGAGTACATCTTTGAATTAAGACATATGCTTTCTTTCATCATTAGTTAGGGTTTTTCCTCTTTGCTCAATGCTTGCATTGTTTAACTCATTCTAATGCATGATTATTGGTTTTGTTGATACGGACACGTACGGGGAAATCTAGATCCGGGGAATTTCTCCCAATATTATACTGACAATATTATATTGGTTGCCTTAAGCTCCTGCGCAAAATAAACTAATCATTAGGAATGCTAGGAATTGTATGAACTATTTGATTAGGGAGAAGCCATCTAGAATGGTACTTTAGAGAGTGGCATTAACAATGATGATTTGAATGTTGAATTCCTAAAATGTATGAGAGTGGATGAGATGAAATTGACCCCCAACAACATATTCATTCATATATTCCATTGAAAGTGTTTATCTTTTGTCTTTGCCATTGATCAAAATTCATGCATACATGTTTATTTTCTGTCTTGCATTTTAAACCCAAATATTTCGTTTGTAAGTCTTAGTTAATCAAGAAACCACATAACTAAACTAGGCCGTGAGTCCTTTGGGAAGAACGATACTTGGTCTTACCAAGTTTTATTACTTGAACGATTCGGTCATACTTGCCGATTGTGAAACAAGTTTGTGACATCATATTTTGGTGCTTACAAATTTGTCCATCACACACGTGCAGCTCCATTCGCACCCCTTTTCATTTGGGTCGAAGCCCAGTTTGTTTCTGCAAACAAAAATAAAAAACAAGAATTGGGCTTGAGCACATTATTTCAGGATGCACCTCCAACTTTACTGCTGCACCCCTATCTTGGGACCTGGATAAGAAATCTCGAGTTGCACTCCTGGTTTTTTATCTCTGCACCCCTATTCTTATTGGGTTGTTCTCTTACTTTATTTTTATGCTTTTGTTCTTTTATTTTTATTAGTATTTGTTTGGTTATTAGTTTTTACTGTATGTAACCCCTTGTATGATAACCTCACTCCTAGATCTTGTCTTTTATTTTCATTTTAGTTTATTTGCTGCACTTTAAACACGAAAATGACGATAATAAAAATAATAATAAAAAATTACAAAAATATTTTAAAGGTTTAAGCACACGTGTGACCGCTCGCGTCGTCCTTGTGCTAAAAACCTTTTCTTCTTTTCTTAAATAAAATTTCAAAAATATGTTTTAAAGGTTTAAGCACACGTGTGACCGCTCGCGTCGTCCTTGTGCTAAAAACCTCTTCTTCTTCCTTAAATAAATTTACAAGAAAAGTTTTAAAGGTTTAAGCGCACGTGTGACCGCTCGCGTCGTCCTTGTGCTAAAAACCTTTTCTTCTTTTCTTAAATAAAATTTCAAAAATATGTTTTAAAGGTTTAAGCACACGTGTGACCGCTCGCGTCGTCCTTGTGCTAAAAACCTCTTCTTCTTCCTTAAATAAATTTACAAAAAGTATACGTTTTGAAGGTTAAGCACACGTGTGACCGCTCGCGTCGTCCTTGTGCTAAAAACCTTTTCTTCTTCTTAAATAAAATTTCAAAATATGTTTTAAAGGTTGAACACTTGTGTGATCGCTCGCATCGTCCTAGTGTTCAATACCTTTCTCTCTTATTTATGTAATATTAAACGAGGGTATGAGTGCTTGTGCGATCGTCCGCATCAGCCTAGCACTCAATACTCTCAAGTCTTCCTAAATAAGTAGATAACGGTATGAGTACTCGTGTGATCGTTCGCATCGTCCTAGTGCTTAATATCGTTATTTCTCTTTTAAAAAATAATTAAAAATATTTAAATACCATTCTAAAGGTATGAGTACTCGTGTGACCGTTCGCGTCGGCCTAGTACTCATTACCTTCTTTTTCTCGAAAATGTCAAAAAACAAAGATATAAAATTTTCAAAAACTAAAAACATCAATACTCTCAAACAAACAAACAATCTTTCCGCTAGAACTACGTAACCCTGATTTCTCATTTTGAATGAGAATACGTAGGAGCAAGGTCAATCCTTGTCGGGTCCAAAAAACTAAAAAAATATGTTTTGTTTATTTAGAATTTTATTTTAGGGGATAATTAAACATTTTGAAAAACCACATCATATTCGTGCATTTAGTTAAAGGTACTGCCTTAGGGCAGGCGTTGTGGGGTGCTAACACCTTCCCCACGCGTAACCGACTCCCGAACCCAATCTTTGGTTTTCGTGGACCGTGCTTTATCGTTTTGAGGTTTTTCCATAGTTTTTCCATAATAAACTATGGTGGCGACTCCAAATCTCTTTTTAAAACCCGTTTCTTTTTGGATCGTCGTCCCGTCGCGATTCCGGTTGCGACAGATGGCGACTCCACTGGGGATATATCGAGAGTCAGGCCATTTAATTAGATGCGCGAATTTGACATGATTTTTCTTTGTGTTTTTCTTCCCCTTTTTTTTCTTTATTTGTGTTTGATAGTTGGAATAACTGCATGTGAATTGTTGAATATGGAACCCTAGGATAGAAAACATGTTTATATCTGCCTGGGAATTTTTTCTGTTTGTTTTGCAGGTGAGGGTTTGGGTATGCATTGCATTCTCCCTTCACACACACACATTGTGCATATCATGAGTGGGGCCCTATACCCGGGTCTGAGCGTAACTTAGAATTAGAGGGGTTGTGTAGCGGTGTCACTCTGGGATGTACTTCCTGTTTGGCTATCGTGAGAACCCCAGCTAGAGTCTGTTCTCTTCATTTGTGTCTTCACACCTAGTTGATTACTCGACTGTTGTGGAGATACTATAAAGGGGGCCATAGCTCTAGTGGTCGTTGATCTTTAGGTTCAGGTAACCATCCTTGTGAGATTCCATATACTTAACCTTAGATCTTAAGTGTTCGACCTTCATTAGGGCACAAAGGGAGATGTGTGCAGTCTTATAACCCTCATTTTTGCTTAATAAAATCAAGCACCTTGTACATATCTTTATACCGTTTTTATACACCTTTTTCTTTTCTTTCTTTCTTTTTCTCATGCATTTTTATGGTCTTGTCACTGGTTCTAGTCAGGAAATTATAAATTTGTGACTAAGCCTTTGAGATAAAATGGAAATTAACATGAGATCTGAAGTCAAGGGGGGTTCAAGTTCAGACATTTTAAAGGGGAAGGATAGCCATTGAAGTAAGGAAGGGTAATATGGATGGCCTGAGAGAACTGCTGAAGAAAATGGAGACAACCCAAAAGGATGCATTCAGGAAGGAGTATGGGAATTTGTTGAGCCTGTTAGAGGTGGAAGTTCAAACACCGGCCATTACTCTTTTAGCCCAGTCTTATGAACCACCATTGAGATGTTTCACTTTCTGGGATCTCCAATTGGTGCCTATGGTAGAAGAATTCGAGCAAATCTTAGATATACCTCTTGAAGGAAAAATTCCCTACAACTACCTTGAGCAGTATATCCCTATCTTGCAGTTAACGAGGATCAGGAAAGTACACCCAATGAAGTTGGAAAGAAGTTCACAATCAAGGGCAAAGTGAGGGGCCTTCCTCAAAGATACTTATGGGAATACCTACATCGTTTGGCTTAAGAGGAAAATTGGGAGATGTTTACGGATGTACTAGCTCTTCTCCTCTATGGTGTCATGCTTTCTCCTAAATGTCAAAAACCTCGTCAATTATGCCGCTACGAATGCATTTGTGGGATATAAAGAGCGCTGTGAGAATCCAGTCAGTGCCATCCTGGATGAAGTTTATGGGACCCTTAATCGTTGTTACGAACTTAAGGGGGGAAAGATGTTATGTTGTCTACCAGTGTTGTATATGTGGTTCATTTCCCGAGACGCCTTAAATTCCCCGTACCCCACGGACTAGTTATTGCAGAGTAAACCGAATGTGAAAGGAGCAAATGAATGGGCACAACTTTGTGCAAGTTTAAACGAAGAACAAGTTAAATGGCGTGTCCCTTGGCAGCATAGATCGCAGATTATATATCATTGCAGGAGCTAAAAACGAGCTTGGAAGAGTCTCCAACAAATTATAGAGATGAATCAACCACAAGGCACGCAGAAACGCTCGTCACACATGCAGAAACGCTCGGCGCAAGAGTGACGCCAAGCGAACGTTCGTCCAGCTCTCTGAAGACGACGCTCGTCCTGGAGCAGAAGAGGACGCTCGTTTTGAAGACGACGCTCGTCCTGAAGCAGAAGAGGACGCTCGTTTTGAAGACGCTCGTCCAGATGACGTGAGAAGAGGACGTTCGTCCAGGACTCTTAGAGAGGACGATCGTCCAGGCAGAAATGGACGCTCGTCCTGGAGCAGAAGAGGACGCTCGTTTTGAAGACGACGCTCGTCCTGAAGCAGAAGAGGACGCTCGTTTTGAAGACGCTCCTCCAGATGACGTGAGAAGAAGACGTTCGTCCAGGACTCTTAGAGAGGACGATCGTCCAGGCAGAAATGGACGCTCGTCCTGGAGCAGAAGAGGACGCTCGTTTTGAAGACGACGCTCGTCCTGAAGCAGAAGAGGACGCTCGTTTTGAAGACGCTCGTCCAGATGACGTGAGAAGAGGACGTTCCTCCAGGACTCTTAGAGAGGACGATCGTCCAGGCAGAAATGGACGCTCGTCCTGGAGCAGAAGAGGACGCTCGTTTTGAAGACGACGCTCGTCCTGAAGCAGAAGACGACGCTCGCCTTTAGCAGAAGAGGACGCTCGTGTTGAAGACGACGCTCGTCCTGAAGCAGAAGAGGACGCTCGTTTTGAAGACGTTCGTCCAGATGACGTGAGAAGAGGACGTTCGTCCAGGACTCATATAATGGACACTCGTTCTGAAGCAGAAGAGGACGCTCGTTTTGAAGACGACGCTCGTCCTTGAGCAGAAGAGGACGCTCGTTTTGAAGACGACGCTCGTCCTGAAGCAGAAGAGGACGCTCGTTTTGAAGACGCTCGTCCAGATGACGTGAGAAGAGGACGTTCGTCCAGGACTCTTAGAATGGACGATCGGCCAGTAGAAGAGGACGCTCGTCCAGTGGGATAAGAGGGCGCTCGTCCAAGATTTAGGACGTTCGTCCAAACCAGAGAATAGGACGCTCGTCCAAATTTCAGTGAACGCTCGTCTGCTTTCGATTTTTCCACGGGCGCAACTTTTGCTGATGTGTCTATTTAATCCAGAAATACGAAGGGCTTACGGTCTTTGGTTCTTTGGAGATGCATCTCACTTAGAGGAGAGCTTGGAAGGCTGCTAGGACTCGTGGGAACACTCCCTTTTCCCTCTTGGTTTCTTCATCTTCTTTCATGGCCATTTTATGTTGTGAGGAATGAACTTTTGCTAAAATGCTTCATCGAGTTAAGAACGCTTACAAGAATGTTGTTCGTTTCAAGGGAGACCCAAGATAATGGACTTTTAATAAAGATTCCCTTAGCCAATGAATTGCAGAGAAGGTTAGGACAATCAAGTTACCATTCAAGTCAATCCCTGCTTACCGAAAAAAAAAACTTCGTAGTGCTGAGCAGCAGATGAAAACAGCATTTGAGAAACTAGAAAAAGAATGTTAGCATCAAGCTAAAAAGGAGACATCCATAAATAATGATTCAGATGAAAGAGTATGTCATTGAACAAGGACAAGTTACAAAGAATTGGAAGTGACGTCTCTCACAGCTAGCTTCCCTTGCCGATGAAGCCATTGAAAACGTCCCTAAGTTCTTAGCTGATGCTGAGTCTGTAATGTCAATCATCAACCCGCTTAAGGGGATTGAAACATTCCTCAATTGTTGCAGGGAACTTATCAGAGAAATGAAGAATGTTATGGCTAAAGCCCGATATGGTTGACCAATACGTCCTATGTCTCACGTCTTGGGAACTTCTGAATGATGAACCACCTTATTGACTTTGTTTCATGTTAATTTCCAAATTACACCGGGGCAATATTTTCGCAACTTTATAATTTCCGACTAGAGTATTTGAACTACATTGTCTCTTCTTTTTCTTTTCATTTTTATTTTCTTTTTCTTAATTTGTTTCATCTAAAAAAAAAACTTAAAAAAAAAAATACATTTAAACATCCAAGGTACCCTAAAGGACTCGAACCAGTCACCAAATCTTAGAGAACCAAGGGAAAGTTCAAGAAAGGATGAAAATTGATATCAACCAATTGAAAGAACAAATGAGTTGAATCCTAGAGCTTCTGAATGTCTTACAAAGCCTTGTAGATTCGCGCGCATCATGAGCGCAACAAAGAGTTCCAAGGGCACAAACTTTCCCTCCTTATGGTCTCCCCTAGAATTACACTACACCCTTGGGAATGGACTCGGGACAACTTGGCATTCAAAAGGCCAAAACTAATACAGTGAAGGAGGAAACAAGCTTAGGGCAACCACTTTCATGGTCCTTACATAAATGATTCAGCCCAGTGTAGTGAGCAAGACAAGGACAAAGCAACCCGAGTTGAAATCTTCTCCTCATGTCGTTACGCCAATGGATGTTGAGGTTGACAAATGTAAATTGGAAATGCTGGAAAAGGGCAAGAGTCATAGAAGTTGGAGGAAGCCTTAACTTTGAAAATGTTGCAAGGCTATACTTAGTCTCAGAGGTGGTGATACCTCCCAAAGTTTAAATTACCTGGAGGGATCACTTGTCTTCAGAGCCATCTCATGATGTATGGAAAAAAATTGTTCACGCATGTGAAGTTGCTAATTCATTTCTTCTAAGGTAGATTGGCTGGCATGACACCAAACTGGGGCACTCACCTTGAACAGTCGTGCATCCGGTCTTGGGAGGATTTGGTGGATGCTTTCTTGAGGCAGTACAAATATATCAGGGATGGGGCACTTGATTGATTACAACTGCAGACCTTAATGAAGGAGTCTAAATTGTTCAAAGAATATGCC
This sequence comes from Vigna umbellata, assembly GCF_029865625.1. Lineage (NCBI taxonomy): Eukaryota > Viridiplantae > Streptophyta > Magnoliopsida > Fabales > Fabaceae > Vigna > Vigna umbellata. The sequence continues at coordinate 72,535,670 of NC_142168.1, read as the reverse complement.
AAAGATGGAAAGAGACTGTTGCTCAAATGAAGTTTCATTAGAGTGACAAGGAAATGGTTCCCATATTCCTCAATACTCTGTAATCACCCTTCTGTGAGACCGTGGTGAGCAGTATTTCCATAAGCTTTACAAACTTGGTGATAATCAAATAAAGAATTAAAATTTGTGTGAAGACTGAAGAGATCACTCAAGGTCCTACCATGGCAGTAAATGTGAACAAGTCTGGTCTAAGCTTGGGATAAGGAGAGAAGAAAGAGCTCAATCATATCCCACCGCTCAAATACCGTTGGCCTACCCTTTGAAACCGTTTTGAGGAAGATTGGAGACTAGACCCAAACTCAACTTCCTACCAAGCTGTCAGGTAGAAAAATGTTTGATCAAGAGAAAAGGCCTATGAGTTTCACTCCTATCCATATGACTTATGCAACATTTCTTCCGAGTCTCTGCATAAAAAGGCTTGGTCTCTACTTGTTACATGAAGCCTTTAAAGCCTCAATACCTCAAGACTCATGATACATCATACACAAAAGGTGATTACCATGGAGTGGCTATCGGTCATTCCACCAAAAATGCTGGTGGTTCAAGCGCAAAGGCAAACTTTGATTCATTCAAGATGATTAAATTGTGAAGAAAGTCAATCCAACATTGAGGCAAGGCTTGAGAATGCCTCCACAAATGCCATGAAGAAATGAAGTGGGCTTTAAGATCACACAAGAAATCATAAGTCATTGTACAAGTGAATTTGATGTTGTGGAGTGTCTTGCTACTGGGAAGTATGCTCATTGGTATCACGTCTTCATCCATGACTTTGGATGCGAGCATTCACTACAGGGTTTCTCCAAGTAGTGCTGGAAATCGAGTCCTGAAAGGGTATCGTGGAAAAAAGGAAAACAAAATTGAAAAAAAATGAAATAAAGTCAATCTTGAGTCACTTATCTTTCTTGCAAATCGTCAAACTTTTGTTTTTCGAAAATAGAAAAGAAAAAAAATGATGAATAATCAAAAAGAAAATTGGGATGTCAAGTTTTTCGAAGGTCAAGTGTTTAATCAAAAAATAACAATTTGACGCTTTCTCCCGAGACGTTTGTGCGCATTTTGCTTGAAAACCTTCACCCTTCACTGTTCCAAAATAAAGGATGTTCCCCAACAAACACTGTCACTGCCCTTAGTAATGATGTAAGCTTTTACACTGGGCAGATTGGCCTGGCCAAAATTTTCCTTGCTTGTGCTAGTTGGGTGATCCCTGAACCCATTGAGACAAATAAAAGAATTTTCAAAAGGAGAATAAGTCCACTAGATTGAAAACCCAAAAGGGCGGTCTAGAAAGAAAAGGAAAGGGAAAAATCACTCATGATGGTCATCTAGTCGTAGAATTAATCTTTTGAAAAGAAAGCAATCAGAATTTGAAATGATGTGTGGCCATTTTTTCTTTACCAAAAAACAAAATATATCCATTGTCACCCCGTTTTGAGCCAAAAATAAATCCTTTTTCAAAATTATTCCCAAGCAAGGGTTGTCATCAGTATGAGTCAACTTAGGAAGCAGTTGAAGAGCACTCAATGATCAAACGGAGGAATCCTTCAAAAGGGTAACCAAAAAAAAAAAAAAAAAAAAAAGAACAAAAAATCACAAAGTGATGATGAAAAAAATAAAAAATGGAGTTCAAGAAAAGCAAAGTGCTCAAAATGTCAAATAGTTGACACAATGCCAGATGACAACCCTTGCTTCAAAAAATGTATCCGACAAACATTTATTTGGGCCTTTATACCCCTTCCTTTCAATACCTTCTAGCCCTAGCCACATTACAAGCCTAATAAAGTCCACGCAGATTGAATAATGTTTGCTCAAATTTTCATAAAGTTTAATTTTGCGATAAGACAAAATGACTTGCAATATAGCCAAAAAAAAACAAAAACTTTGAAAATGAAAAAAAGAGAAAAAGTAATGTCTCAGGAAGAAGGGATCTCTTTGCCAACTAAGGAAAAGCATGCAAAAGAAAATCAGACCAATTAGGGTCATCCTTTTAGCTTATCCTTTTCATGCCCACTACCTCTTCCAGGTAAGAACCCATACCCGAAAAACTGGGGCAGATTTGTGAATCTCACGCGAATTCTTCGCCTTGCAACTCATTGACACATAATCCCAGACTGGAACAGCTTTGCGGGTCTCACCTGAACTATCATGAATCCAAACCCAATGCTCATTTTCCCAAACACCAAACTGGGGCAGCTTTTGGGTGTCTCGTTTCCTTTAAGCAATGTATAAGGAATGATGTGCTTATGTGGCTGTCCCAGACTTCTCCAAACCATTCTAAATAGCTCTCATCTTTCACTTGCCAGTAAATTCAAGCATGTGTGCGTCGTCTCGAAAGAAAATTTCAAAAGGTAATCATATCAAACATTAGACCTCGAATGTATGACATTCCTCAATTTCACAAAAACACTGAAAATAAAGATCAGTTTGATGATGATTGCAAGTAAGATGAATGACTTAAGCAAAAAAAAAAAAAAAAAAAAAAAAAAAAAATTAGATGAAACACAAAACAAAGCAAATGTTTTCCATATGTGTGCATACATCAAAAGAAATTCTTTCAGATCAAAACCCTCTTCATTCATATGAATGGTTGTCAAATCCTTCTTCAAAAATACAAAAAGAATAACATTATGGTCTTATCTTCAAGTCATGTTGTTTCTTGTTGATAATTTTTTCTCTCATTTGGGGTTTTAATACACATCTTTACACCCTGTTCAGCATTTTACAATGGTTTTTTACGCCTTGTTTCCCATATCCTCATGTCAGGACATTCTCTTTAGCGAATGGTCACTGATGCCTTTTCAAGAATCAAATTTCTGTCAAAATTTCAAAAAAAAAAAAAAAAAAAAAAAAAAAAAAAGCATTTCACAAAATTACAAATTTCAAGAATTTCAAAATTTGAAAGCCCAGTTTCCATACTGGCCCCCAAGCCCAGTTTCCACACTGGCCCATCAAGCCCAGTTTTATCTAGCACCCTTAGTTTTCTTCTTCGATATCGGCCCTCTGCATGGCAATGGTCGGATTTAATTTTCTGTTCTGTGAGTTTGGCCCTCTGCGAGGCAATGGTCAAATCCAGGTTTTAGTTTTTTGTTATCGACCCTCTGCATGGCAATGGTCGGATTTAAATTTCTGTTCTGTGAGTTTGGCCCTCTGCGAGGCAATGGTCAAATCCAGGTTTTAGTTTTCTGTCATCGGCCCTCTGCATGGCAATGGTCGGATTTAAATTTCTATTCTGTGAGTTTGGCCCTCTGCGAGGCAATGGTCAAATCCAGGTTTTAGTTTTCTGTTATCGGCCCTCTGCATGGCAATGGTCGGATTTAATTTCTGTTCTGTGAGTTTGGCCCTCTGCGAGGCAATGGTCAAATCCAGGTTTTAGTTTTCTGTTATCGGCCCTCTGCATGGCAATGGTCGGATTTAATTTTCTGCTCTGTGAGTTTGGCCCTCTGCGAGGCAATGGTCAAATCCAGGTTTTAGTTTTCTGTTATCGGCCCTCTGCATGGCAATGGTCGGATTTATTTTTCTGCTCTGTGAGTTTGGCCCTCTGCGAGGCAATGGTCAAATCCAGGTTTTAGTTTTCTGTTATCGGCCCTCTGCATGGCAATGGTCGGATTTAATTTTCTGCTCTGTGAGTTTGGCCCTCTGCGAGGCAATGGTCAAATCCAGGTTTTAGTTTTCTGTTATCGGCCCTCTGCATGGCAATGGTCGGATTTAATTTTCTGCTCTGTGAGTTTGGCCCTCTGCGAGGCAGTGGTCAAATCCAAGTTTTAGTTTTCTGTTATCGACCCTCTGCATGGCAATGGTCGGATTTAAATTTTTGTTCTGTGAGTTTGGCCCTCTGCGAGGCAATGGTCAAATCCAGGTTTTAGTTTTCTATTCTTCCATCTTTCTCTTTTGGAAATCCAGACGAAATTAGTGTTTCTTTCTTTACTTAGCTTTTACTCTGATAATACAAAAATATCAACTTTTCATATTATCCAGTAATAGCTAAGTAAAGAGGGGCAGCTGTCAACACCCAATTTCGTCCGGATTGACTAAATAACGACTCTCTTTTTTATTCTGCCTTATTTCTATTTTCCTTATTTTTATTTTTATTTTTATTTTTTTTATTTTATTTGTTATGTTATTTTATTTCTTTAGTTCACTTTATTATATTTTATTATTTTATCCTTTTTGTCTTTCTTGGTTATTTTATCCTTTTATCGCGTCGTCCTTGTGCTAAAAACCTTTTCTTCTCTTAAATAAAATTTCAAAAATATGTTTTAAAGGTTGAACACTCGTGTGATCGCTCGCATCGTCCTAGTGTTCAATACCTTTCTCTCTTATTTATGTAATATTAAACGAGGGTATGAGTGCTTGTGCGATCGTCCGCATCAGCCTAGCACTCAATACTCTCAAGTCTTCCTAAATAAGTAGATAACCGTATGAGTGCTCGTGTGATCGTTCGCATCGTCCTAGTGCTTAATATCGTTATTTCTCTTTTAAAAAATAATTAAAAATATTTAAATACCATTCTAAAGGTATGAGTACTCGTGTGACCGTTCGCGTCGGCCTAGTACTCATTACCTTCTTTTTCTCGAAAATGTCAAAAAACAAAGATATAAAATTTTCAAAAACTAAAAACATCAATACTCTCAAACAAACAAACAATCTTTCCGCTAGAACTACGTAACCCTGATTTCTCATTTTGAATGAGAATACGTAGGAGCAAGGTCAATCCTTGTCGGGCCCAAAAAACTAAAAAAATATGTTTTGTTTATTTAGAATTTTATTTTAGGGGATAATTAAACATTTTGAAAAACCACATCATATTCGTGCATTTAGTTAAAGGTACTGCCTTAGGGCAGGCGTTGTGGGGTGCTAACACCTTCCCCACGCGTAACCGACTCCCGAACCCAATCTTTGGTTTTCGTGGACCGTGCTTTATCGTTTTGAGGTTTTTCCATAGTTTTTCCATAATAAACTATGGTGGCGACTCCAAATCTCTTTTTAAAACCCGTTTCTTTTTGGATAGTCGTCCCGTCGCGATTCCGGTTGCGACAACAGCGAAGCACAAGAACAAAGGCTAACTCAAGAGATCACAAAAAAGCTTCGAGCAGACCTTAGGGAGGAGCTTAGGACGGAGCTTAGGGAGGAATTGTATAATGAGGTCAGTACAAAAGTGACTGACAAAGTTATGCGTCAGTTCCAGCAGTAGTTTGAGAGTTATGGCATGCGCCCGAAGCCACCTGTATAGGAACAAGAACATGTTGTGCCTCCCATAGGTAAAATTAATAAACATTTATGTTCAATAATTTATATGTTTTGTATAATCTAACATTTACTCTGATAGGGAGAAGCGGGAAAGGAAGTTGTTCAGCACCAGCCGTCCCAGGGGATGACATGGACGATGGTAGTCCATGTCTGCTATACATTTTAGATGGTACCGGGACGATGCTGGTAGCTCGTGGAATAGTGTTTCAGGCAGCGACTTTTGTTCATGGTATGAAGCTATCAGAGTATGAGCTGAAGGTCTCAGTAGACGACATTATCATACTAGATGCCTTAGTTCCTCTACCCACAGATGAGATTTTCATTGTGGCATAGACATTCTAGTCTTTTATCGCTTGGCCTAAACACTTGGTTAGTTAGGTTTTTGACCCCCCGGTATGGAATTCTACTTTAAACTTCTCAATTTTAAAGTTTACATGTTATTGATGTCAAAACTTATCTTATTTTTCCATGTAACGACAGACGCATGCATAGGAGAAGATTCGTTTATCTGAGGACGATCCTCTTGGTGCATTGCAGCAACTTGCTGACATCATTGGAGATAAGCCTTTGGAGGTTGAATATGATGCTAATGTATTTGGGAGAGGCTTTGAGGTCCCAATATACCTACATAGCCAAGATGTCAGAGAGCTTGCGTCGGGAACAGAAGAGTTGAATATTACATTAGTTCAGCTATGGATGATGTAAGTCTATGAGAAATTATTTATATAAAATTGATTTATATATCAAGTATACTTATATCAAAGGTAATTTTTGATTTCAGGTATATGTTTGGTGTTAGTAACAACTTGGGGTACAATGATGTCTATGGGTTCATTGCTCCCCATGTCATTCACGAAACAAATGATTTTGATGAGATCACAACATATCTCACAAGAAGATTTATAAGTGGGAAGAACATACTTTTTATTCCTTATATATCTGGGTAAGTGAACTTTGTTAACATAATAAAGTTCCATATGTGATTTTAATATATAATAATTAAGTTATTATGAATTTCAGGCGCCACTGGCAGCTACTTGTTCTTTCTGTGCAAGAGAGCTATGCTTTGTGGTTCTGCTCATTGCATAAGTCTCCTCCCAAACATTTGAGACAAGTAGTTCATTGGTAAGAACCTCAATGTTTAGACTTTCTTTGTTATATAAATGAATGCTAAAACCTTTTTTTATATATAGTTAAATTTCAACAAGTATGATGTTGGTTGGGAGATCAATTGCCAACAATAGAAAGCTTGCATGGATTGCTCTCAAGGTTTGACATATGCTAAAGCCATACTTTCTTATAATTGTTTTGTTTTAATGATTTTCACTAACTATTTACAACTGCGATGGTATATTGTAGTGTAACAGACAAAATGGTTCATATGAGTGTGGATACTATGTAATGTATTGGATGACCCACATCTTCTGAGCAAGTTATTACCCGAAAAATCTTCTCGTTCTGCCTTAGCCAAGAGTCAGCCTCATCAGGAGTAGCCTCCCCATTAAATTTAGTTGGATCATGCCTTAAGAAGTCATTCAAGCTAGAATGATTTTGAGGTACTTGATCAACTTGTTGTTGCTGCATCTTTGTCGAGTTGAAATGATTTCTTCAAAAAGATAACAATACAATTTAGCATATGATATCAATTTCCTCCAATAGTCATTTTCATCATAACAATTAATAGTTTTACTAAGAATAATAATTTCACTCCCCATAGTCCCAAAATACTTTCGAAAACCATTGCTCTGATACCATAATGTAACACCCAAATAATTTAAAGGGTATTACTGATAGTAGAGACTAAATTAATTTAATATCTCATATAAGCAATCAAACTTTATTTCAATTACTCCAAAGTACAATACCAAACATACAAACTTTAAACAATATAGTCTTCACCATTGAAATTTCAACTTATAAGTTTTACACAACATAATCTTCCCAATACAAATTTATTCTTTTTACAAAAATTCCTGAAAGTTTTTCCCCGCATCTCTCTCATCTCTAAGCTTTTTCAACCGCATCTGCAACATTATCTAATCACATATAACATGAGTTATATGATCATAGTACAAACAAATAAGGGTAAGCCAACCATATCATAAAATCATTAAACTTTTAATAAAAAATATAATCATGTATTTTTGCAATTGATAAAATATCATTATTCCGATGTCATTAATTCATCATTATCAAAATCATCTTCCTCATTCCCATAAATCTTACAAGTGTACCATGCTTACTCATGAAGCCTTATGGTCAGACCGCTCTCTGCCTGCTTCCTTAAGCCTCACTTATATACTATGTCTTACTTTCTGAAGCCTTATGGTCAGACCCCTCTCTGCCTGCTTCTATAAACCTCAATGTTACTTTGTTCATACCAAACTCTCATGGTATAACTCGATCATACTACTCCTGGTAGTAACATCATTTCATAAGTAATGAATTTCTCATATCCACCCCAACATTTCATAAAACCAACAATTCATACCCTCTTATCCACCTAACTCAATCATGTTCATTCTTTAATCATGAATTCATAATAACCCGTTTTGGTATCAATAAATTAAACATATTGCCAAATATCATGTTTCATATTATAAACTCATTTTGCCCATAACGAGTATAACTCAACATATTTTCACCAAACAAAGATTATGGATCAACAAAAATATATCAACATATCTTAGGAACTACATAATAAAGTCTGGGCTCAATGTAATAACAAATAAATATATATGAAGTTTTTACCATGATAACGTTATGCATCTACAATTGACTTATTTTATTTTATTTTCATCCTATTAGAGATCTTTCTTTACCCCAATTGGTCACCGGAGAGGACCCAGATGTCTGAACGCATCAAACTCACCTTCGACGCCAGCACATATGACTAGTCACAACTGACTGGACCAGGCCAGGGCTGCTCTATGATCAGGGATGTGCCAACTCAGGTTTTTAAGGTTCCTCTATCCTACCAACAAAGGGAGGCCCTTAATAATTTACAATTTATTTATTTAATTTATCTACCTTGTTCTCTTATGCTCTAAATCTAAAATACCTAATTTTAATATTTTACTTCCTCTCACAACAACCTCAAACAGTATCTGTATATTTAATACCCATGTACAAGTTATTACAGAACCCTTTCTCCAAACCTTCCAACAAGATCAATTTCAGTCAACAAACTCATTCAATAAATTCATCACAATAAACATCCATAATAGAATTCATACAAGATAATTATAAATAATTAACAATAATAAAATATTACTATAAATGGTCATAGAAGAATACAATATTTGACAATCATAAAAATAATCTTAATATAAAATTTTATGGGGAAACAAGAAGTTGAATCTGGCAGAGCCGGTTAGACAACTTCTAATCCATCCAACAATACAATATAATTAAATAACAAGAACAATACATGTTTGGGGAAATAAGAAGTTGAATCTGGCAGAGCCGGTTAGACAACTTCTAATCCATCCAACAATACGATATAATTAAATAACAAGAACAATACATGTTTGGGGAAATAAGAAGTTGAATCTGGCAGAGCCGGTTAGACAACTTCTAATCCTTCCAAAAATTGCAATAAAATAAATAAGTAAAGCAATAAATAGTTTGGGGAAACAGGAAGTTGAATCTGGCAGAGCCGGTTAGACAACTTCTAATCCTTCCAAAAATGTAATAAAATAAGTAAGGAAAGAAATAAAAAAAATTTGGGGAATCAAGAAATTGAATCTGGCAGAGCCGGTTAGACAATTTCTAATCCTTCCAAACTACAATAAAAATAAATAAGGAAAACAATAAAATGTTTGGGGAAACAAGAAATTGAATCTGGCAGAGCCGGTTAGACAATTTCTAATCCTTCCAAATTACAAAAATAAACAACTAATAACATACAAATGGCATAACATATTCAACATCACAATTTACAACTATCACACTCGGATATCAACACAAAAGCATACTCTCATTTAAATTCAAGATCATACATAAACAAAATATTCCATATTCAAGATTTAAGATCAAACAAAAGCAAAATATAGCATATTCAAGACTCAAGATAATATAAAAGGAATTACTCAAAGTAGCTCCCCTTACCTCTATTCCAGACTTAGTTTCCTCTTCTCAAACCGTTCTCCGGAAACTTCTAGAATTTCCCCTCTTCAACTAGAATTTCCTCCAACTCTCTTCTCTCACAATTTCTCTAGAATTTTGGTGTAAATCTTCAGCCTCCCCCCTTGGCTATTTATAGCCAAAAATTTTACTATTCATTTTTACTATTCATTTTTACTATTCACTTTTACTATTCATTTTTACTATTCAAAAATTATTTTTTTATTCACCATTCTTATCTCTGAATGATTAATTCTACGTGGAGTGTTCTCTTCCACAAATTATTTTAATATTTTTTTTTTTTACCATTCACTATTCACTATTTACTATTTACTATTTACTATTCACTATTCACTTTTCTAAAAAAAATCCTAAATAAGTTACCAAAATTTTGAAGCTCTCCCTCTAGAATTACTATAATTTTATATCCAAAAATATACATTTTTCTATCCATTAAAATTATTATTACTAATAAAATGCTAAAAATTACTATTAGAAATATATATATATATATATATATATATATATATATATATATATATTTTATGGGTCTTACAGTTGGAACCGCGGCCAAAGGTTACACGAATTTTTAAAAAAAAAAAGGTTTTGGTCGCGGTTCAAGAAAGAACCGCTGTCATATCTCCAGGTTATTACCGATGTTGTAATCGCGGCCTAAAGTCCCAAACTTTTTACCTTGCCCGTATATGCCGTGATTCTAAAACCGCAACGTATATTCAAAAGCAATTGCAGTCATTGCCCTTCGCTGCACTAGTGTTGATTTGGTAAGATTTTTCTACTCTAAACGTCCTTTATCGAAGGAATTTTATTTTCCTAAAGTGAAATGGATTGAAACTTAAAGTGACGAATACATTTAGGCAAATGTTGTTGAGCTAAAGTTTGAATGAGACTTTTTCTTAGAGATGGAAAACTTGAATAAAATTTTTGTATATCTTGATTATTTTAGAAAGGCTTAATAGGTTATTTCGTCCCCAAGTTAAGAGCTGAATTTCCGTTTAGTACCCGTTTTTAAAATGCTTCTATTTCATCCCAAAGTAGTATAAATTGTATCAATTAGGTCCCTTCCGTTAAATTCACATAAACGGAGTTAACTCCTGTTGACGAATTTGTACTTTTTCTTCTCTTCTCTGCATTTCCTGCCATGTTCCAGCTTTTATCGATATTCTGATATTCTGATGGTGGTAGGACTTGCTTGCAAACGAAATAGAGCACTGTTTGGATCATAAGTTGGAACAGATACAACTGAGAGAACAACACCAGACACATTATCCCATAAAGTGTCCTGTCCACAGACCCTAACCTCCACCCATGCACCATCGTTTTCTTGAACATAAATTGTATCAACCCAAAGAAAACCAACAGCTTCAAGAATATGAGTATCGATAAACTCGTCTTCCCCCTTATCAACGCGTTGCTCTTCAACATGGCTCCAATCCCACACGAGTCTTCCAACACAATAACAACACTCCAGTACATTGTAGGTTGAGGCCCCAACGCTGTTCTCGTCGTAGATGACAGTCATTGTTGCTTATTCTTTACCACCTAAATTATGGATTAGAAGATTACATGGTCCAAAACGTTAATGTAGAAGTGAATCCATGATCTGAATTTTGCAGGCATGGAGAAATTGGAAGGAGGGGAAGGCATTAAATATTGTTGATCCATCACTCAACAACAATTCACGGGATGAAATGCTGAGATGCATCCATATTGGGTTACTCTGTGTTCAAGAAAATTTAGTTGACATATCGATCATGGCTACCATTATCCTGATGCTTAATAGTCATTCTCTAAGTCTCCTTATTCCTACCGAACCTGCATTTTATATGAACAGTAGAACTAGAAGCTTTCCAGGGATGTAGTCATGGGAGTATAATTCAAGGGAAATGGATCAAGTGAACCAATACTTAAATCAGCTCAAGAATAAGAAAATGAAGCTTCAATTACTGAGCTATACCCTCGCTAGATGTTCATAAAAGGGGATTCATTCATCATCTTTGTTTCTTTGCTTAAAACAAAACAGAATGTCTTGTAGTGTGCAAAACTGAGTTAAATACATCTCACATCCTTTGCCAAAACTGGGACTGAAAATATCCAAAACTTTTTAACCGATTCCACATCACACCAACTAATCTCACAAATATCCAAAAATACCCTAGAATCTATGGTAGTTTGCTGTTAGAAAAAATATTCATGGCTAGAATATTTTTTTAATTAAAGAGAAGGAAAACAAGAAAGAAAATTAAAAAAAAAAGATGAAAAATGAAGTTGTTTGAATTAAAATAAAATAAATATGAAGTAAAAATAAATAAATATTTCTAGTTGGTTTATTGAAACATGTGAAACAGATACTTTTTTGCTCTCTGTACTTTATGTTTTTTTATTCCTATGAATAATAAATCATGTGAAACAGATACTTTGTCTATGACATAAAACTAATAGTTTGGTACTTCTCAAGTTTGGGAACGACGGTCATGACCTTGGAGAAAGTGACCTCTCTTGTGGTGTAGATTGAGGCGATGGTATATACCATTGCAGAGGTGGAGAGGAGGGAGAAAATGAGGAGGAAAGTGAAGTAGATGAGCTTGAAGAGCATGAAGGTGGCCCATTCTGAAGAGAGCATGTTGGAGAGGGTGTGGTATTGGGGTGTGCCTTGTGGGGTTTCCATCATTTGTTGTGTATTTTTGACGATCTTGCCGAAGAGGATGTTGGAGACTTCGATGTGGATGAGGAAGATGAATGAGAGACGGAGGATTAGAGTTAGGGTGATCTTGATGAAATATCTTTCTCCATGCAAATATGAGAGGAGAGAGAAGAAAAAGCTGGAACATTGTAGGAAATACAGAAGAGAGAGAAGAAAAAATGCAATTTCGTTGCTGTAGTTAACTCCGTTATGTGAATTTAACGGAAGGGATCTAATTGATACAATTTATACTACTTTGGGATAAAATAGAAGCATTTTTAAAACCGGGTACTAAACGAAAATTCAGCTCTTAACTTGGGGACGAAGTAACCTATTATGCCTTTTAGAAATTATAAGACAAGTGGGATGAAGATTAATGAAAGACTTCTAGCCTTTGTTCTTCCATGGTGTTGGCGTTGGTGTCTAGAGGGAACAATCATTTGCTCAACTTTTTTGAAAATGATAGGTTGCTGACATATGCACCGAAAAATGGCATTTAATTGTATTGCCCTACTATCTTCTCAGATGTCATGTTCAAGGCAAGAAGATTGTCTGTTTGTCATTTTTCTTTTCTTGTTTTTCTGTGAAAAGTTTGCCAGCACTATAATTACTAAGCCATTCTAAAATAAAATTGGAGAATTTGCTCTACATAAAATAGAGATGATTAAGAGAATCAACCAATGCTTGTTTAAAAATGAACAACAATGTGAGACAAACAAAAGATTTTGCTCAATAAGTTCAATCCCTTCAATAACCTGTCCAAGAACAAAAAAAAAGCTTCTTATTCTTTTTCAACTCACTTTTAATTATAACTTGTTTTTATTTGTTTTCTAGATAATATTAATTAAAAATGGTTATGTTTAAAAAATGGCCAAATAAAAATTCATTAAATTTAAATAAAAGGCTACCTAAAAAATAGTTATTTTAATTTAAATAAATTACTTAAAAGATAAAATTAAAATATAAAACTGGACACAGAAAATGAGAATTCCCTTTATATATAAATATAGATATGAATAAATACTCTTAGACACACAAAAACACACACATATATATATATATATATAATTTATTATTAAATAATTTTAAATTTGTAAAATTTATTTTAGTTTCATATATCAAAATAGAATATTTGATTTATTGTTTTCTAAACATGTGAAATTATTAATTATTGTTTCATTTAAATTTAGATTCTTTATTTTAATTGACAGAATTGTTTCTGTGACATCCCAAAATATAATAACCACATCATATAATTTAGGAGTCAACATTCCCAATAAAGAGAACAGTTAGAGTATGACTTGCAATTAAATACGGAATTACAGTCATCCAAAATATAATACAGAGTTTCATACTTAGACAATTTAGAGTATCTAATATCCAAAGGTTTAAATATGTAAATCCTAAGTAGACTGTGCAGCAGCATCATTCTCCTCCAGCTCTTTCTCCAGAGGTATTTCCTCAACAACATCTGCTCCCATCCAAGTGGATGATCATCGCAAAGAAAAACATACAGAAGCAGCACACAACACAGAAGCAAGGGTGAGCTAGATAAACAGGCAATAATCATACTGTTCAATCAATTAATAATCATCATGCTTAGTACATATAAAACAGTTAATACATAACACTTTAAACCATGACTCAAACACTCACGCGACTCATCCGGATTAGTATAACTGTCGAACTATTGGTCGTCTTTGCACTTGCGTAGTTCAGCTGGCACTCCCCAACACTATGCAAGGTAAATCCCCCAATCTGTCTATGTCTAAACTCTAAGACTATAGACGAGGACCTCCCTCTACTCTCACCACTTACACTGCTCTCCTCTATTTGAGCATGAACAGTGCTTCGAGTGTAGGGATAGACATACCAGTTCAAAGCTCCATACAGTTATACAGAACAACAACAACACCCCACACATCACTTTCAATCATCTCACCCTGAGATGTCCACTTCATACTCAATCTCATCATTTTAAGCCACATAATTCAAATATATGAACATACATACATCCTGGCAGTCAAACAACATCAAACAGCTCAAACAGATGTGGAAAAATATGAAACTAACTGAATCAGGTCTCACAACGCACCAAAATGCAAGGCATGACAGGAAAAATTCGCATAGCGCACCACCCTTGGTGCGCTGAGCGAATTTTCCTGACGAGGGGAGTGTTTTTCAGCTAAAATTCGCGTAGCGCACCCCCCTTGATGCACTGGGCGAATTTTCCTGACAAAAGGACAGTTAAAATTCGCATAGCGCACCCTATTTCGCATGGTGAATTAATTCGCAGCATACATCAGACCTCAAACCTCTCGCTATGCACCCCACTCGCTCTTCGAATTAAATGGGCAGTGATCCCAGACCACCACCAGTCGCGTAGCGACAGGATTCGCCATGGCGAGTCCGAAAACAGTGAGCATCACCCTCTGGAAATTCGCACAGCGCACCAACTCGCACAGCGAATTTCCAAGACAGTGAGCACCCTTTTCAGGGTCTCGCTATGCGAGACAACTCGCATAGCGACACTGCATAATCTGCAGAACGTGAATTCTGAAGAATCACACACTCACACTAATCCTTACCATTTTCATTTATTTTCTCCAACTTCTAACCCTCATAATTCTTGTATCACACCTAATTAAACTTGTCTAGATGATTATAACCCTTCTTAACATGATTCTAGAGTGATTTCTACCACATTTCAACTTAAACCTTCAATCTAATTAACCCAAGGACCCAATTTTGATTCTACCATTTTAAACATGACTTTACTCTGTTTTATGACCCTAACCTGTTCTAATTGACTCATACAAGACCACCACACTGTCCAATTGCACTCAAGACCACCTATGCTTAAACTCCCTACCTTAGTTCCTCTCAAAGGACCAAAAACAATACTCTCTTAACCCTTTACTCATCTAACATGACTAACACATGATTTCCACCTCAACCACATCTCCCTAACCCAATTGGTCATCGGAGAAGAATCAGATGTCTGAACGCATCAGTCTCACCTTCGACGCCAACACATATGACTAGTCACAACTGACTGGACCAGGCCAGGGCTGCTCTATGATCAGGGATGTGCCAACTCAGGTTTTTAAGATTCTTCTATCCTACCAACAAAGTGCTCTCAACAAGTCCCAAGTTACTTATCTAAGTCATCCAAACCACCCTATGGTACTCTAGACTCCAATTGCCCAATTTTGGTACTCCCCTTCCCTCACAGTAACCTGAAACAGTTCGTGTATCCACTCACTATCCATTCTAACTATTTCCCAGAGTTCTTACTCCAATCCAGAAACCAGTACAACCAACACATGTTCATCCAAGTCAAACAAGGTTCAGTACATCATGTATACACACTTTCACATCTTCAACAGGTTCCAATCAACATGTTCACCATAAAAATACAATTAACAGTAAGACAACAAGAAAACTAATTTATCAAACATATACATCATACGTTTCAACAACACAAAGAAGAATAAATAGCTAGCTCCCCTTACCTCAGAGTCGAACTACCAAGCTCACAGGAACGCTCCTTTACGGAGTTTCACCAAATGAGAACTCAACCAAACCCTACAAACCACCAAGGTGGTGACAGTAACAGCTCTTAGAGCTTGATTTAAAAAACCAAAAATTATAAACAAAACCCCCTAGTAACATACAACCAGTAGCATTGCATGTTCTAGGTTTGAGAATGAAGACAGAGAAGGGAAAAGTTAACTCACCGGTCCAATCGAAAATGCGATCGGTTCAAAAGGAAGCCTTCGGTGAGATGAACGTCTGAGCACCCTCCAACTCAAGATTGAAAGGTTCAAAGAGCTGGAAATTTAGAGAGAAGGTAGAGAGAGAGCTTTAGGGCACAAGAGTTTAGAGAGAGAAAAGAATTGAAGTTCAGGGAAGAGAATGAGTTCTGAAAAGCCCCTCCTAAGGTCAAGTTGGCCTTACTCAGATGGACCTGGCTACCCCACATAAGGCCCAAAGACCCTTTGTTAAATTTACAGGCCCTCACAGTTTCTGAAACAATTATATAGTAAATATTTTACTAAAAATATATATAAATAATTTAAATATATTACACAAATTTTATTTTTCAAAATATGTAAATAAGTTAAATATAATAATTAACAACAATTTACTATTCAATTTTACGCTATAAAATACTTATAATGAATTTTAATTTTTTTATATAAATTTAAATTATTTTTAATACTGGTTCGCAATAAAATATTTATAATTTTTTTTTATTAAATTAAGACGATTAAACCTTGCGTCATTTCCAATTAAAACAAAACGCACGGATATAATTAGAAAAACACTTATTTTCCATTTGCCCAACTTAGTGCAGTGAAGTTCCTCAGTCTTTAGTTAGTCCCATCATCACACAGATCAAACTGACTCAGTTTTCTACAACAACAGCAGCAACACGCAAACTACACCTACGATTAGGGTTTCCGCCATTCCCCAAATATCCATCTTTCAAAAATTAGGGATTCTTCGGCCATGACGGACGGCTATTGGAATCGGCAACAGGCGCTTCTCCCCCACTCCGGCATGCTCAAGCGACCGCGTTCGGAATATGGTTTTTTCTTTTTTCTCGATTTTCTTCGTCTTTTGGTTCTCTTTTGTGCAATTTGCCCACTTTCTCTTGAATTGTTGTGAAAGTTTGCAATTTTCTGTTTCGTTTGTAAATTATTTGTTGTTGGTTGTCACAATTTATTTGGGCGCTAAGTGCCAATCTTCTTACGCGTTAAACGGTGCTAATTTTCTCGCTTATTAGGGCTGCGTTTGAAATGGTTCTGTTGAGGTTTAATGGTGCCTGTCTTTCTTGGGTCTGTTGCGTTTGAAATGGTTCTGTTTGTTAACTTGTGTTCGGATCCTGGTGTTTTTGTTGGAAGACAATCGATCTATTCTTCTAGTGTAGAATTTGTTAAGGTTTTGTTAATGTAGAAAAACAAACGCCTTTTGGACTTTAGGCATTGCATAGGGTTTATACTTGGGGTGAGAATTCAATTTAGGTCTGGGATACTGTTTATTTGGATTTCCTTTTTGTTTAAGATATCGGAGAGCCCAAATAAGTTGACGCCTCTCTTTTTATTTTTGTGTCTGTTTCCTTTGCTACAAAGTTTTGGATTGGTTTTGGGGGGAGGGGTGGATAATACTTTTGTTCATTAATAAATTGCACAATAAAATTTATGTTTGTTGACCTTAATCAGGAGTGATTGTAAGGTTGCATGATACTCTCATTTGACAAAATCTCAATTGTCGAATAAAAGGAAAGTTATATATTAAATAAATAGTTAGTAATTACAAATTTAGTTGCAAGTGAGTTACTTTACGTATTGTAGATATAATATAAGCCACCTGGATTTCATTTTAATTGTTCTCCCATTCAGTTTTTCTCCACGCTGTCAGTTCTCATTGTATCCACCGTGAAGAAGTTTCCCTTTGCATTGCCGCATTGATCTTTGAGAGAGCTGTATCACACACCCACTCATACACATTCACCTTTTCTCTCATTTCCCTACATATTTATAATTGTAAACTCGCTAATTTTGTCTTCAATTTTCCATTTTTACATTATTTTCTGATCAAAATTTTGTCAATCCACATATTTCAGTTCATTTAAAAAAATAGAAAATCCAACCTTATAGAGCAACGATTGCATTTCCATTTGCTACTGGTTTTTTTTATGGTCCAGCCTCTTGTGAATTCAACTTTGAAACCACAAATTCCTGTCCTCTCTCTCTTGAATTTGTCATTGCAGTTTTTCTTGGTTTTTCCACTTTTCCTACTTTTGGCACCCTGGCTTTGTGAGTTTTATCTTGATCACCATTGTGGTAAGTTGACAGGGGAGCCTCATGTAGTATACCTAGAAAGAACACGTTCTCTTTCATTGGAAGGGGAAGAAGTGTATTTGTCTATTTCCATCTTCTGATAAGAGATATTTGAATGAATGTGGTTCCTATTATCCTGGTTACATTGTTGATCTTTTTTCAAATTGTTTTCTTCTAATGTCCTTTTAATTAAATTTATTGCTGTACTATTTTTTCTTTCCGTTGGTTTAGATATGCTGATTAGTGGATTAGTTAATTTTATTTTATTATGTACACAGTTAGGCTTATTAGGTCCAGAAAGTTTAGTTCATGAAAGCTTGTGTTGTGGGTACATTTTCCGTCTTTTTGTCTAGTTCTTTTTAAAACATTTTCTGTCTATGCCATTTTTGCTTTATTAGTTCCTTTTAATATGTTGGATCTTGATATTCTGATGGTGCATGAGTTGGCAAGTAATGATATCTTTCTGCTGTGTCAGCAAACCATAATTTGGGTTTCATAAAGCTGCACCAAAAAATGGACATTCTTCTATTCTATTCAGTCTATTGCAGTGCCAGTGTATGAATAGGAGTCATATATGATGGGGATTTTTCAATATGGTGTTTACAGCTTTAGTGCTCTTTGCTATAGAATTGATTTGTATCAATTATATTTTTTTAATGTTATTATTTTATTTTTTCATTTCAGATATGCCAGCTTCTGGTCTGTCTTCAGGTAATGAGATTCATAATTATATTGCTCGTGATGATGACCGTACTGGTACTGTTCACCGAATGATAAAGGACACAAAAACAATTGGAACTGCTTATGACCGCTACCTTCAGAGTGGGGTAACACTTCATCTTGCTGTGTTTTCTTAAATATTTCAGTGTTGGTTTTTTGGCACTTTCACTACTGCTTTTTTTTGGGTGTTTCACTGTTTGCTTATGAGACTCATGCATCCTGTTTGTTTATACAGCAGCTTTCTTCATTTGCCTCTGGGGAAGCCAGTACAGTTGGTGGTATTGGGTTGGCTAGGGGTGGTGGTGGGGGATTACCTGGCCATTCACTAGCTGATCCTGCTGTTTTGGGGCGTCATGGGGGTGGTGGTCCAGATCTAGCACCAAATGGACGGGGTGTTAATTATGGTGGTCAGCTACCTGTAGATGCTGTTTCCAGGCCTGGACCTGAGACGGTACCTCTACCTCCAGATGCTTCTAGCACTTTGTATGTTGAAGGTCTCCCCTCTGATAGTACAAGAAGAGAAGTGGCTCGTATCCCTTTTATTCTAATGCAATGCTTGGGATTTTCATCTTCTTGCTTTTCATTTATTTCCAGAGTTACATTGATTTTAGTTCTGTTATTCAAATTCCTTGACATCACCTTAGATATCTTCCGCCCCTTTGTTGGGTATAGAGAAGTGAGACTTGTGAGCAAAGAATCCAAACATGTAAGTGCACTGTTTGCAACAGATGCTTGCTTGTCATCTTTTGGTTATTTAGTTTATTGGTAAAAATTTGCATCCTCTTTGTGGTGAAATGGCTGTTCAATGCAGCGGGGTGGAGACCCTTTAATCCTTTGTTTTGTGGACTTTGCAAATCCAGCTTGTGCAGCAACTGCTATGAGTGCCTTGCAAGGTATCATTTACAATTACCTTCTGATATATAAGTAAATTATGTTTTGGTTTTGTAAATTACATGCCTGCATCATTTTAAAATGAGATGAAATGTTGATGATTGCTATGAATTACAGAGCATTCAGGCAGAATTTATTGTGCAAATAGAATCAGATGTGAACATTCTGCTCTATTCTTGTTTGTTCCAGCCCCTAGCGAAACCAAAATGTCATCCACGCTTGGATCTTATGTTGTTCTGATTTATATTTAAAATGCCTTCTTCTTTTGTGGAACTGAATTTGGACCTCATTTCTTGTTATGCTTATATCAAAACGCACTAAAGACAATCCATATGTCATATTTTATCCTATTCTACGCACGTGTCAAACACTGCCTTTGCATGTTTAAATCTTTTGAACTAATGGCTATGGTTGGGACCATGTTCCCAATGATAAAGCTGTTAGAAAATCTATAAAATATCTCAACATTATTGCATGTTAGAATATTTTATAATTATTTGATTAACCTCTTGGGAGTAGTTTCTATCTTTCATTATTTTCTTTTGGTTAAGCTATAGGAAGGAGGGAGACATTGAGCTGAAACCTCATGTTTTTTAGAAAACACAGATGCTTAATTTATATTGAAAAAAATGGAATCAACACAATAAATAGAGATTTCGTATCCTCTTATCATATATATGGGAATAAATAAAACGTTCTTAATAATAAATATATAATCTAGATACTTTTTGTGACAAGATTTGCATTATAACACCCCCTAAAAGCTGAAGCATTTAGGTCACATATGTGCCCAACATCTTGTAAATATAAACAATCCTTGGTCTTGAAGGATTGTTAAAGGACTTGGTGAATATGTTAACCAACTATTCACTAGAGTCGAAAACAATCTAGTGATGTCTCTAGCTCCAATTTTTCTCACATGAAATGACAATCACCTCAATATGTTTGGTCCTCTCATGAAAGACAAGATTAGAGGGAGTTGAGAGAAGCTAAAAAGCCTTATTTCACTTAGTAAATATGATACAACTTACTATTGTATTTATAGGAGACAGTAGTTCTGAAAAGTAAAAGGGTGGGAAGCCCCTAACAAAACCCTAAAAGTAAAACCCCTTACATAAATATTAATAATAAAGACATTTCATTTCAACACTCCCCATCAAGATGGAGCATATAGATCATATGCACCAAGCTTGGAACATATAAATTGAATCGTAAGCCCCCTTAGAGATTTGGTCAGAATGTCTGCGAGTTTTTCATTAGAGTTGACAAACACAGTAATAAGATCCTTTGACAACAACTTCTCTCTAATAAAATGATAGTCAATCTCTGTGTTTTGTTCTTTCATGAAACAATGGATTGGAGGCAATGTGAAGGGCGGCTTGATTGTTACAATACAACTTCATCTACTCATTTTCACAAAATTTCAACTCTTAAAGGAGTTGTCTAATCCACACAAGTTCGCATGTAGTTAGAGCCATAGACCGATACTCAGCTTCAACACTAGATTGAGCAACAACACTTTGTTTCTTACATTTCCAAGATATAAGGTTTCCTCTAAGTAAAACACTATCCTATGGTAGATCTTTTGTCAATTGGACAACCAACCGAGTCTGCATCACAATATCCTTCAACTTGAGTGCTTCCCTTGTCCCCATACAACAATCCCTGTCTTGGGTTCTCTCTTACATATGTCGTGTGTTTGGTTCTATCATGCTGCACTAGATTATGAGCTATGTTAATATCAGATTTCTTATCACAATAAAGTCTCATTGATTCATCTGACTTTATTCTTAAGTCTTCCAAGATGATCTTTAACCATAGTAGTTCACATATCCCTTGTGCCATTGCCTTGAATTCTGCTTCAGCAGAGGATCTGGTTATCACATTTTGTTTTTTACTCTTCCAAGTCACAAGATTTCCGCCAAGGAAAGTACAATACCCCGTAGTTGACCTCCTGTTCACAATTGACCCTGCATAGTCTGCATAAGTATATACTTCCACACTTACATTCCTATTTCGTTCAAACAAAATTCCCCTGCATGGGATTCCCTTCAAATATTGCACAATTCTTAGTGCGGCTTGTAAGTGAACCTCCTTAGGTTGGTGCATGAACTAGCTAACAAGGCTTACAACAAATGCAACATTAGGCCTAGTGTGAGATAAATAAATCAGTCTACCAACTAACCTCTGATACATTTCCTTGTCAACTGCAGTACCTTCTACATTCCCCAACTTCATGTTTGGATCAATTGGTGTACTCGAAGGCTTGCATGCTGTCTTCCCTGTTTCTTTCAACAAATTTGTGATGTATTTTTGCTGAGATATAAATATTCTCTTTTTAGAATGGGCCACTTCAATCCCTAAGAAATACTTCAATTTTTCCGAGGTCTTGATTTCAAATTCCTTGGCTAGATGTTGGCCTAAGAGTTGTTGTTGCTTCTCATCATCACCTGTTACTATAATATCATCTACATAAACCAATAGCACTGTAACTCTCCCTGATTTAGAGTGTTTAATGAACCAAGTGTGGTCTCCTTGACTTTGTTTAAAGCCCAGACCTATCATAACTTTAGTAAACCTTCCAAACCACGCTCTTGGTGAATGTTTGAACCCATACAATGCCTTTTTTAGCTTGCAAACAGTGTTGGCAGCTGTTTTTCCCTCATATCCAGGGGGCAATTCCATGTAAATCTCAATTTCTCCATGAAGGAAGCAATTTTTAACGTCAAATTGATGCATTGGAGATTAAAGGATTAGGGATAGTTACCTCATGTAATGTTGGGTTGGATGGTTGAACATGGATAGACTTTGGAATGGTCTTTGTCTTCCTTGTATAAACCAGATTTTTACCAAATCTTACATTAGCCCTATCTTGAGTGAATTTAGTGAGTTCCTTCTCAGCTGTTACACTTTTAGTCCTTATTTCTGGTCCTAAGCTTAAGTCAGGAAGCATAAGGATATCATCTTCATTTGTTGTAGTCTCCTCCTGAAGATGATCTTTATAGAAGTAACTTTTGTGCTCAAAAAAGGTGACATCACAAGACAATTTTTTGGATGGTGGGTGATAGCATTTATATCCCTTTTGTGTAGATGAGTAACCTATGAAAACACATTTTTAGGCTCTAGGATCAAGTTTACTTCTAGCATGTTCAATCGTCCTCACCGATTGTTGGTTTTGTATGATGCAATCATTGTTAGAAATAATAACATTGCATGAGAGATCGTGTATGAGTTTTTTAATGGAGACTAAACTAACAAATAATTTAGGAATATGAAGGACATTTTTAAGGGTGATAGATGGGCTTATTTGAACATCTCCTTGACCTGCTGCAGTCATCAGAGAGCCATTAGCTATGGATATTTTCTTGTTGCTGGGGCAAGGGGTGTAAGAGGAGAAAGTGTTAGATAAGGGTGTCATATGGTCTATAGCCCCAGAATCTAGTATCCAATATGGGTTAGGGTGTTTATCTGAGGTATTAAGTCCAAAAGAGATAAACTTTCCCTTTACCTTTTAAAGTTTTGCGAACAAGTTGGGCCCATTTCAGATAATTTGTCCCATTTAAGTGGTAGGCAGTGTTGAGGTTCTGGAGTTGTTCCTGATTGGTTTGTGATGCAATAGGCACCACTTCAGTAGTGTGGTCTGCCATGTTCAAGCAACAGAACGATGGTAATGCACTGAGAAGAGATTTGAAAGGAAAAACACTACAAAATAAAGAAAACTGTAGCAATGAAGGCTATGGTGTAGAGTTGTGTTGGCAACAACAATGAAGGTTGTTTTTGAAAGGGAGAGTGGCAGCAATGAAGGCTGCCAGCTAGGGTTTTAGTGCACAGTTAGAGGCGGCTCCCAAATGTTGAGAGCTCTGATGCTATCTCATAATTTAGGGTAAAACGTATATATTATTATGCTGAGATTACAAATCCATATATACAATGCTAGAGAGCTATTTTGGGAAGTATAATAGCTCCTAAAGAAAGTATCCTTATATTTCAGGGATATCCTAATCATACCTGATAATTATAATCTCCTAAATAAGGAAGAAATATAATTAATAAAAGCAAAGACTTTAATAGAAATAATACAGCTAAAAAGATTCTAACATGTTAAGAAGTGGACTTTAAGCCTAACTCAACCTCACAAAACTAGCTCATAAGGTGAGATTTGCATCACTTATATATTATAAATTGGTCTTAACTCTAGTCGATGTGAGACTTCCAACACACCTCCTCACGCCAAGGTATATACATCTCGAACGTGAGAGTAGACATTAATGGGTGGCCTGATAGCGGGTGGAACAATACGCTTAACAAATAATAAATATCGCTAGGATATGCTTTAACCATAGTTCTGATACCATGTTAAAAAGTAGATTTTAAGCCTAACTCAACCCTACAAAACCGGCTTGTAAGGTGAGGTTTGCATCCACTTTATATTATAAATTGATCTTATCTCTAGTTTATATGAGACTTCCAATAGTTAGTAATTTGAACTTAGAATCCATGAGAATCTCCAGTGATTTCACACTTGATAGCTAGTTTCTTTGACATCAAGAGCAGGCTTCCTCTTTAAGATTATTGAGACATTCTTGGATTGTGCAACTTCTATACACAAACAAGTATCGAAAGTTCCAAGTTTTACTTTGGAAGTAGTAGGAGAGGGTACTACTCGATGCTTATGATTCGTTCTGGTCATTGTTGTAATTTCAATGTCATCCACAAACAATGAGATAAAGTTTCCTTTAGGTGAATGGGGATGGAAGACAAAGTGGTCAAGTTCACTATGAATCAAATTGAATTTTGTACCACAATCCAAAAGTGGCCTATCCAAAAGAGTTCTTAATATTAAATCAGAATAGCTGCCAATGATAAATGACAAGTGATAAGTCCTAACCATTTGGGAACCCACTCTCAATAGAACCAAACACTTAAATACTCTAATGAGGATCTCTTACTACTCAATTTTGGATTTGACCACTCTATAATACCCATGTTCCCGTTATAGCACTGCCCTTTGTTGACATTTGGACGTCTTTCACTCTATGACACTTCATTCAATACCCTCTTAATTAGAATCCTTAACTAGTCATAACACTTTGTATGTGGCCCTTTTCGAGACATTGACAACCAACTCTTATACCAATTGATAAAAATCCAAGCATTTTGGGAATCCTCCCTCAAAAGCTAAAGGGAGAACCATACCCATAAATAGTCCATTATGCATCTTGGACTACTCGATATGGGACTTGGGCATCCTAAAATACTCAAGTTCCTACAAACAACCAGAGAGAATAATAGTTAGACAAAATTTATTTGGATCAACGACGAGAAAGTATCTAAGTAATTTTGCAATTTAATGGTATGCTTTGCACCTCACAAGTCTTCTATCCATTTTTAGTCCAATCTGGGTCAACTTCAAAGGGAGAGGTGGGGGGTGTGGAGTGGTGTTGGTAAAGCCAATGACGGTCAATAATCCATTTGGGTGAGACGATGCTTCACTTATAGAGTTAGGAATCAAGAATAAAAACATAAGACAAAGGATAAAGGCAAACATAATATGAAGGAGAAGGGCAATGATAACTAAGGTTAATATAGTGGGGGGTGGGTTGAGTCAAATATGTTTTCTCATAGAATAGGTGAATCATTTTCAGTAGGCGGACCCAAATCCTGTTATGAAGAAAGCACTAGTGAATGGTCAACTTGTCATCGCGAGTTGTCACAAGAGCATGTACATTACTGTCATGAGGTTGTGAGCATGGTTATCAAACTCACGGGTTAACTTGTTAACTCAGACTAGTTTACATGCTCACTTATCGCTTCTGAGTCAACTCGAAAGCAAACTCGTTTTTTGTGTGGAATCAGTAAACTCGGTAGCAAAATTGGTAAACTTGTATCAAATTGCGTGTTTAGAAGTGTGTGTGTGAGTTCGATGGAATGTTTTATTTAAACCAAGTCGTAGGCATATGAACTCACAAGATTAGGGCTTTTGTGTTTAATCCCCTTCTTTCTAACTCGATCGCGCATTACCTTCTTGCCTCACTCGTAGTTGCAAAGCCCATCATTGTTTTTGACGTTGTTGCTCGCAATCTCTGTCAGCTATTGTCACAGTCGTGATCACTATTGTCCAAGGTCGTTGTCACTGGTGCCGTGGGTCACCGTTGCTCGTTGTGGGTCGTTGTTTCTTGCGTATGTCGCTGATGTGTTTGTCGTGGACATTGGCACTGTTTCGCAATCGCCTGGTCAAAATAGTTTTTGGGTTTTTGTTGCTTTTTAATTTCTCAGGCCCTCTGTTTCGCACTCTTTGTTTTTAATTTCAAATTGTTTTTAATTGTTGCACTGCTTTTTTTTTTAATTTTTTATTTGTATTGAAAAATTAGATTATTAGGTAATTTTCCTGAACATTTTGACATTTCAATTTATCTTTTATAATATTTATATGAACTTATATTTGAAGTTATATAATTTTGTAAACTTATTTTTATTAGGATGTTTTTCATATAATTTTTTTTTTCATGTAAAGTAAACTCAGTTTACAAGTTAAGTTTATAAGTTGAGTTTACTTGGTTGTCACGAGTTTTGTGTAAACTCTTGAGTTTGACAACTTTAATAATCGTGAGTGACCTTGATAAGTTTGAACGGGTTGCTACTTGGGTCATCTTTGAGAAACAGATGGAGGTGGAACAAAAGTAAGGGCTCTTTTTGTTGACAGGAGACACCATTATGTGAGAAGAATGAGAATTATCAAAATAATAAAGACTAGAAGGGAGACGTAAATAAATATGAAATATTTTGAAGGTAGGAGCGAAATAACAAAAACCTTTATGTGATATAATGTCCTAGAAGACATTTAATGTACCTTGCCAAATGTTTGTACATGCAGTTAAATTATGATCAAAGCAATTGGAATCAACTTCATTAGGAGGGATTGCATGAACATATGTATGAGAAAAAATGTAAGAATGTGGGACTCGGTTATTTATGACAAAAGATGTCTTGTGATTAAAACGTTGTGAGAGCTGTATCTCATAAGAAGCGGTAGGGACGATTGCCACGAAGGAGAAGAGTTATCTTAATAAGATTCTTTTATGCTTAGCCGCCTCATTTTGTTGAGGAGTGTGTACATAGGATGTTCAGTGAAAAATGTAAAAAATGTAATTGATTTACCAGTATGAGCAATCAAAGCAGTAGTGCCTAAATGTTGGCTGCTATCAAACCATTGAACAAAATTCTCGTAAGGACAAGGTTGTCAAATTTGAGAATTTATGTAAACTCGGAAGAGTTTAGTAAACTTGACTCGTAACTTCACATGAAAAAAAGTATTTATATGCTTCTGGAACTACTTTGATCATCGAACTTTTTATTTCATCACAAACAGAAGCACAAGGTTCAAATCCTCCCTACTTCTAGCAAGATGATGCTTGAATCTAAATATTTCTCCACTCACAATCTTTGAGCAATAATTTTACATTTAACTTTTCTACCATTACCATTAATATCTGTCTTAAGTTTCTATCCAATATCTGATATGTTCCCTAGAATAATTTTACTTCTACTTTTAATAGATGAAGATGCACTTGGATTGTTCTCAATTGAATTTGAACCATTACCAAACATCCTGCTTTAGTTTCAGCTAACTACAAAATTCCGAAATAAAAAATTATCTAAGTGTAGGGTCACTTATTTGTCACAAGGGGAGAGGATAAAATTTTAGTCACAATGCTGATAAAAAGTAAAATCAGGAGTGACTGGACATAAAACGTGAGGTGCAGCGATGCAAAATGAAAAATAAAACATAGCGAACCTGTAGACGTGAGGTGTGAGGGGCTATCTATGAACTGACACCACCCATGGTAACCGGGAATGTGATGGCGGCTGACGATCGCTTGCAACGTGAAAATGAGAGAGAGAGCATGAGAACAAGAACTGCAATCGTATGAGACTAAGGAAGAAGATGGGCTTGTTTGAAAGAAGATGATTCAAAAACCCTAATATGATGAGTCAGCCCTAAAATTGACTTCGTTTTATAAAAAAAGTTTCTCGACTAAGTCACCAACTCAGAAGCACACTCACGAGTTCGACTGAGTCTATCGATTCTACTATTCTACTTCAAAACCAAGTTTGCTTCCAAATTAACTCGGAATCCATGTGTAAATACTTAAACTCATGTGAGTTAATGAGTCAATTTGCCAGTTTAATTACCATGGTGAGGGGTAAGATTAACCTGGTATGATCTGCAGGCTGTGGGGGTCTTTGTAGGAGATGTGTAATGTGAGATCCATTGGCTTGGAAAGGGGACGAGGTTGGGTTTGGGGTGTGGCATTGATTAGTATAGAGAGGGCAGAAAATTGGAAGTTAGTTTGGACGAACGCATAAAGAGGCCGACGAAGTAGCCTGTGAGTAGAGCAGTTGTATGGTTTGTAATCGTAAGAAGAAAGCCAAGTATATTTGATGAACTTGTTTTGAGAGATCTCATGGTAATTAATATTTTTAAAGTCTGGTCTTTGACAGACTTGTATAGCAGCATTGTGTGATCAATGTAGCCTATGTCAACTACTGTGTATAATGCTTTTGTTCATCTTGTAGTGATTAAAGGAAATTTAATTTCTGTAAGAATACTAAATAAATGACTAGAATCGAAAATAAATTAGATTAATAAAACTAGAATACAGTGGCATGTGCTGTGCTCCCTTGGTTGGGAAATCTAACAGTTTCTTATACTTAGCGACTTCACATATTTTGGTGCAGAAAAAACTTCTTGGTGTTTACTGACATTGTGGTTGATGTACAGGTTATAAAGTTGATGAGCTCAACCCTGAGTCCAGTCACTTGCGGCTTCAGTTTTCCCGGTATCCTGGTCCAAGAAGTGGACCTGCATCTCGAGGTAAAAGATGAGCTTGTTCTCATTGGCCATTTATGTGTTATGCTCGTCTGAATGTCGGTGATTCTTTATACCATGTATTGGGGGAGATACTCCATATGCCGTTTTATTTGTTCCCTCCGGATATTAGGGCATTTGAAATGCATAAAATATTTATAGGATGAGATCAGAGTACAATTTCAATTAGAAAAAGTCTAACAAATTTGGATTTTTAGTACATGTATTCAATTACTCTGCTGTATCATTATTTGTTAAATTTAGTATATTAACTGATCTATGGTAGCGTTTACTGTGCTCCCCAAATGACTGTTATTTTATAACTGTTTATTGCTTATCAAACATTATCGGTCATCCTGTTACGTTTCATACCATACTGGGGATGTGTGCAAATTGGGTGGACTGTAATGTAATGTTGGTTATTCCAAAAGCATTTTTAGCGTAGGAATGTGTTAAACTACTGATCTTTGTTACAAAATCCTTTTACCACAAGCTAGTTTAGACATCACAACGTCTTCGTGGTTATATATTTTTAACCTGAATTGGTTAAAAGCCTTTCGAGTATTTGATCAACACATCTCAACACCTTTCTGAAAAACATTCGGATTTGTGCATTGGTCAAATCAAGTATAGCCAAAAGAAACTGCATTTTTCCGAGAAAGTAAGCATTAGATATTTTATGCCTTTTGAAATGAAGTTAATTAAGCTTTACTTCGTTAGAAAAAGGACAATCGTAATTCGAAATCAATGACCATGGAAAATGTGCTAGACTCTGCTTGTAGGTTTTGGTGGTCACTCGTTCCCAAAATCCAATTTCAAAATTTTGGTTCTGAAAATTGTTCCTGAAAATTTGGAAAATGTTTCAGAAAGTTTCCAAAATACAAATCTTTAAGTCACTTTTTTGAAAGACAATGATAATTTTGAAAATAAACCAATAACATAATGTGGGCAGGAACAAATGTTAAAACATAATCATTTTTATTAATAATTGTAGTTTATACACACATATATATAATATAAACCAGTAATAGAAAAAATTATCTAAACATATTTTAAACTAATATTAGCAAGTTATGGTCATCACTTCAAAAGTTAATTTGGAAAGCTATCAACTACTTTAAATATACTTTTAGGGTAATAATAAGAATAAACAAATTATGAAACAAGAGAGTACATTATGAGAAGACCATAAAAGTATTTAACATTGGGAATGCTTTCTAATCAAATTCAACAAACATAATTACATTTCTATTAATAGAACATTGATTCTTTCAAGGGTAAGCCTTTTTCATTTTCCTTTTATTTTACTGAAGCATTCTCACCCGTATTTAATATAACACACAGTTTGGAAGAAATTATTTATCTTCTATAAGATATTTTACAATTTTTAGTATACTATTAGATTTTTTTTCTTTATTTATCTTTATAAAGTATTCTGACTATGGGTGTTTTTATTAAATAGGGAAAATAAAATTTTAAAAGTCAATAACACTAAAGATAAATTTGATTTATTCATAATATCCTTTAAAATAAAAATAAAGTTAACTAAATTAATTATCTTTTGTTGGTATATGTAACTTCATTATAAATACTTGTACTAAGAATGAACTAGTCTTGCCGTTTATTTGGGTTTGTGTCCAATTCTACATTTCAAAACATTTTTTTCAAATTATGAGTTAATGATACTAGACTCAATCATGGTGTCAATTTTCTTCTGCAAAAAATTCTATTATGTTCGTTTCCTTATATTTGTTTATAAATTTAATAGTTTATTCAATTTTGTGGTTGATATATTTTTTAATTAAACTTTCATGGAAAATTTTAGTCAAAGAAATTGTTTTGTAAGTCTAATACTGATACAATTGAATAATTTATTGTCAGATATCTTATTACTAATTAATCTGAATTATGATGGTCTTCACTGACCTATATTGGCACATAATTAAGTATTATTAAATGTTGTAATTTGAAAAGCTTAAGTATGTATTACGTATGTATTCATTGGATCTTGACTATATTATGCTTTAATTTAGACAACCTACTAACTTTTGTTTTCTTTTAAAAAGGGTGTTGAAAACATCTTTTTCATTTTTCTTCATACATAATTACGTGTTATTACACTTAATTATTAATATTACTTTAGAAACAACTTTTTTCGTACATAAATCAAAGTGAAAATCTTTCATAAGTTTAGCATTTTTCTTTATGGTCTATATATATATATATATATATATATATTTAAATATTAGACTTTTCCATAGACTGCATGCATTTATTACGGATTTAGATGGATTGTAACTTTGAGGCAAATTATTCTTTGAATAGGAATATTTTAATAGGATTAACGAAAATTATGGATACAATATTACATCTCTTTCAAAAAGCTACAATCAATTTCACACTGACTTAGTTTTTCTTTCATCATGATGGAGACATAATAATTGAAGGTAACAACAGTAAGAGAATATGGAAATATAAATACTTTAATTATAATAAGTAGAAATATTAAAATAATTATTAGTGTAATATTCTACAAATTTAATTACTATGCATTATCATTTGTTATCAGATAAAAGCGTAAACACGATTTATTGAATACATTATTTACTCATAATTATTTGTAACAGTGAAATAACTATTATAATATTAAAAAGAAAATAACCCTATCTGATGATCACGGTTTTTCTGGATATTTTTATCTTGAAATTATTATAAACTATTACACTACTTTAACTTTCTACTCTAGTTACATTTTCTTTTTCTAAAACAATTGATATTATTGAATATACAATTATTCAGTTTTTCTCTAACTTCATGCTCACAATTGTAATAATTGTTTTCTAACGTGTACACAAACACACACACACTATATATATATATAAATTGCAGTATATATTGGGAGTTGTATGAAAAATCTAAATAGAAATTGAAAGAATGGACCAGTTTCAAGTCCCATTGGCTAAACTTTGTACTGTATTGCTTTGATACCTTAGGTGTCATTGTTGTAGTTGGTGGTTGACTTTTGTTTTTTTTTTTCGCTATATTAAATTAAGGATATTTTAAGTTTTTCATATTAAATAAATATGTTAAATTACAATTTTGGCACCTTTTGATTTACGAATTGCAGTCTCTGTATTTTTTTTTATATTTTAGTTACCTAATATTTTAAAATTCAAATTTTTTAAAGATTAAATATGTTTTTAGTTTCTAAATTTTTAATGTGAAATTAAAATTTGTTTTTGTTTGAAATTGATATATTTTGGTTATCAAAGTTTAAAAATAAATAGATATAGTTTTTTTAGTCCATTATGTTAAAATTTCTTTTGACGTATCAAACACATCTTATGATAGTATTTAAGTTGTTTATATTGTTTGACAATGTCAACCAAAAAATGCATTTGACATGTTAAAAACATTAAACATAATTTGGTTAAAAGGACTATACATGTTCTTATTTAAATTTTGAGAATTAAAATATATCAAAGCTTCATATATTTATGTCAAATTTAGAGACTAAAATTATATTTAATCAATTTTTAAATTAAACTGACGAAATTTAATATATGAAAACACAACGTATAATAAGCGTTAAACTAGAACTAGAATGTTCCAAAACATTAAAACCAAAATCTTAACAAAAAAGAAATTGTGGATAAAAATTAAAAGGAAAAAGAAATGCAGTGTATGATAAACTACCTAAGTAGGGTCTTGTTGAAGCAATATCCTAAGCCACAACTTAGAAGATGATCATTCTTCTCCAATGAAGAAAAAAGCGTGTGGGGTCTTAGTTGTCCTAATGCTATTATCGTTTTCCTACGTATTTTTCTTGTGTGTGATTCCTAGTTGTGACCTTCCCCAAACAAGATAAAAAGTTTTGGATAATGCAAAGAGACAAACTTCTTCAAAGTAGCAATGTGTAAATGTACCCAAATGTGGTTATCAAACCCTATTCAATAATCAAGGAATATTAATTAATTAATTAATTAATTCACTCACCTACAATGCATGCACATAACTTTTTACACTAAAGAAAGTAATTAGGGTAAAATGGAAAAGCCAATTCTATATGAATCCCCTTTGTAAAGTTTCACACCAAACACTTTTTCTTTTCTTTCTTTTTTTCATGTCAAAAGTATGTGCCTAATATTGATTGACTTCATCAAAATTTCATTAATTATGACCATCTTTAATCAACAAGGTTGCGTGCAAGAAAATTTGCCCTAAACTAACCACTCGGAGTAGTTAGGTTTTCTCTTTGTAACTTTGCAATGTATGATATCTTCTTTAGAATGAGTTTATTTAAGTACAACTTAGTTATAAGAACAAGACAAACATACGATATCATCTTAACAATTAAAGTCATATCCTCCAACACTGACTTTATTAAAGAAACTCAGAATAATAATAAATTAATGTGCGCACATTTAGCATTATAAAATAGGTTTTCTTATCAGAATTGTAGTCCTTGCATGTTTCTATCAATAATTTAGGCCGTAAAATTCATCTGTATATTGCTGAAATTAATATATTGTGATTTGAAAACAATCGAGACAATTTGAGTGCTCTTGTAGTTGATTTTGGAGGCATTATTCACATCAAAGTAGAATTTAACTGGGTAAAAAAAAAGGCAAAAAATCTTTGGATATTTATCAAGAGGTACAGAAGAAGACAAAGACTTTAATATATGTATATGTATATGTATATGTATATATACTGCAAAGTGGTCCATGTACATAGTTATGCTATGATCCATGAGTTGATAATAAGGAAGGAAAAGTCAGCCATGGGAATAGTTGTAGCTTTCACCATTAAGAGGTTTGGAATTTGTTTGGCAAGTGTCCAAATTTGGAGGCTTAAAAAAGAATAAAAAGTGAAAGGGTAGATGGATAAAATGAAGGCTTTGATGCAAAAACTACTTTGACTGTTTGTGGCTTTAGGGTTATATATGTTTGGTGGATGCCAGCAGTATTTTTAATTTTATTATATTAATCATCAGATCTTCTTCATCATGCTGCTGCTGGTGCATGTCTGGAATGTGAAACAGTCTTCTGCTATGCTTTCTTTTTTTGTCTGTAAAATAATTGTTTGACCCTAAACTCAGTAGGGTTTCTTTATGGAGAGGAATAAACAGAAGATGATTAAATATGTTATCATAAATGAATTATATTATTTTATATTTACTATTAGTATTTTTATCGTAACATACTTTAGTTATAAAGTGTTATTTATTTTCTGTGATAGAAACGTTTTATTGTTTAAAGTTTATTAGTACACAGATAATATAAAATATTTTTTTTATCATCAATATATCTTTTATTGAGATTTAGTGTACATTTAATTATACATAAATGAAATTTATGTATAAAGATATAAAAACAAATGTTATATAAATTAAAATGATATAATGCATTAAATATATATTTTTCAATATATATATATATATATATATATATATATATATATATATATATATAAATGAAAATGATATAATGCAAATTCATGCTTTTTTTTTATATATATTTTACCTTATTTTAGTACTTAATTACACATTCATATATAAAAATAGATTAAAAAGCATAACATTCTAAATTAATTAAAAAAATAACAGATAGAATTTGATTTATAGAAAATCATATTAAATGCAAAATAAAATTAATGATAAATGTCTCATAAAGATTTAAAAGGAAATTACTTCCATTTTTGTAATTAATGGCTACGTAGCGTATTTTTGTCAAATAAGGCATGAGTTGTTGAAGAACAAAACTTACTTTTTAATTAGTAGTATTTTTCAATTGAAATTGCAGTCATTTTTTATGAATGTTGTACAAAAAGTCCACAGTAGTTATCTACTTGCAATTAAAAAAATAATTCCTCTGAAAGATTAATTATGCCCACTAAAGTTCTATATTATTTTTAACAAATTGAAAGCCTAATCATCTTTGCTCTTCTCATGTTCCATTTTGACCTACAACATAAGTACAGCGAAACAAAATGTTAAATATGTGTGATTTTATTGCATATGCATGTCATGTTTTATATTCTTTAATTAATTATATATATATTTATGATGTCGTGCATACATCATATATCTATATTTTGTCCTCTATAGCATTATAGATTTGTATATCTAAGTCTTGATTTTCTCTTATTGTTTATTAAATAAGAAGCCATTGATTTATTGGTTTAAAATATTATCCTCCAGTTGATTGATAACACAATAATTACAAAGGAAAGACCTTAATAATCAATCATTTTATATTTATTATAATTGTCAATTGTCCGTTTTGCTTTCATTGACGATTAGACAGGAAAGAAAGCAGAGAAGGGAGATTGTACACGAAATTTCGAAGTTGGTAGCTTAATATGTTGTCCAGCTGTTAGGAGAAAATTTCTAAAAGGCATTTTTTTTATTATTTAAATTTAAGTTAAAGCAAGGAAAAATTAATACATTTAATCACCAAAATACTTTGGCTAAGTAAAACTTTTGGAAAATAAATATTGCTTATTTTCAAAGGTTGTGTTTGCTTCTATGTTCTAGAAATGATATTGTATTTGCGATTAATTTTTAATGCAGTGCATCTGATATGATTAGAATTTACATTAGTTAAAAGTTCCAAGTATATTGCTTAAAAACCTCTTTCTATTTAAAGACAGAAAATTAAAACGCTTAACGAAAAATTAGAAAAATTAGAAAAATGAGATGTTTAATTTTTACAAGTATATTATAAAATATTTATCCCAAAAAATTTACTTATATTAAAAATAAAATTAATTACATCACAAATATTAATAAAATAATAATAGCAAAGTTTATTTGATGGATAATATAATCCATCAAGAACTAATAATTGATTATTTATTCATGTTTATATTATACATTAATATAATTTGTTATGTAGTTAATTTTTTATTAATATTATATATATATTTATTATAATAAATTAAATAATTAAAATAATAAATAAATAAATAAAAACATCAATACTTTAACTTTTCTAATGTTTTAATATATTTTTGAATTTAAATAATATTTCTTTTCACTATTTTTTATTTTTTCTTCAATTTTTTTCTCTAATTCAAACAATTTATAAAATATTATGGATAAGTAAACTCATTTTGTAAGTACTTTGAAAGGTCTATAGGTGTTTTATAAGTTAAAACTAATTTACAAAATTAATGTATAAAAGGTTTCATCTACACACACACACACACACACATATATATATATATATATATATATATATATATATATATATATATATATATATATATATATATATATATATGCTACGATGCAACATTGATTATAAGTTTGTATTCATACATACCGATTATAATTAATTAACATATCTGTCAACATGAAGAGGTTAACATGAAATAATTCAAATAAATGAGTTTTTTAAATGTTGTATGATCACTCATTGCACATGGGCATTCAAATTATAAAAAATATGTGAATTATTGCTTTATATATGGACTTAGAGAAACACATAACCTGATATTAAACATATTAGAAAGTATACTTCCTGTATCATATTCAAATTTTGTAGTAATATAGCTTTCGTACAAACACTGAAATTATTGTGTTCCATATAAACAATCACTACTACATAAATCACTTTAAACGTTTGTTATTTTGGACTTTTTTTGACCTGTATCAAACATCTATATGGGTGACGTTGATGGGACGTCCGACCTGTTTAGTCGGACATCTATATAGACGTCCGACCTGTGACGAGTTTGGCCTCTGTAATTTATTGGACGTCTCTGTATACACTGACAGACGTCTATAGACATCCGATGTGGCATTAACAGACATCTAGTGAGTATTTTTTTAAAAAAATATATTTATTTTTGCAATAAAACCATGCCTGAAAAGCAAATAATTGTCCAAGAACATTGTAATATTATATATCAACTCGTTTAAAAATAACAAAGTACTAAAAAACAATCGAAAACCTAAACTATCAAAGTTAAAGTTAAACCAAATCTAAATATGTTGAACAACAATAATAAATCTTCTTATCTAAGTCCATCTTTGTAGAAGATAAGTTGTCCACTCCTATCTTATCTTCTTAATTGCGTCCTCTGGTATAACAAATGTACTCTTGAAGCGCTGCAAAATGAAGAAAGATACATTATGTACCTATCTTACAACAAAGTTAAGTTGTTAGAAACTAAGAATCTAAATAAGTTAAGCATCATTACCTCATTCCAGTCATCTGTAATGATAGCTCGAATTATGGTCTTAATCCAAGACAAGACATAGTACCCACATTCCCATGAATCTAGCTGCTTGTTACACTAAAATGACAAACTAAATAGTCAAGCATTTAGATCCTCAATAACTAGTAAAATAAATTAGAACTATAAATGACTTACAACCTTTGGATACATGACGAATACTAGTCGACCTCGGTTTTTACCCATTACTCTATTTACATTGAAAACACAAGGTAATATTAATATAACTATATTTATCATAAAATGCGAAGGTCAAAATGAAT
This sequence comes from Vigna umbellata, assembly GCF_029865625.1. Classification (NCBI taxonomy): domain Eukaryota; kingdom Viridiplantae; phylum Streptophyta; class Magnoliopsida; order Fabales; family Fabaceae; genus Vigna; species Vigna umbellata. Next base: position 72,498,725 of record NC_142168.1, on the reverse strand, counting down.
TTGAAACATAAAAAGAGAAACACTTACCCTTAAAGCATGTTTCTTAAGTCATTTTTCATTTTCTTGTACAGCAAACAAAACCATACAATTTTACATTGTTTGGGAATGATGACCATCAGCTTCCAGTGAGACCTATCATGATTCATAAATAGTTAGTAAACTAATTAAGAAAAGTTTAATGAAATTTTACATCAAGCAACCCATACCCATCAATGTATGGCACAAAGTATATCTCTTTGTTTGACTTAGCCATCCATGTTTCCAAATACTTTTGTTTGCTCTCAATTGTGTTACCAGAAGGTTGAATGGTCTGAGGTTCAAAAAATCCGTACATGGAAGACCAACCTTGGTCCACAATGACTGTGTCCATGTACCTAAAACAACAAAGTTAAGTTGTTAGAAACTAAGAATGTAAATAAGTTTAATATGGAAGACAAAATTAACTATCTTACATGCACCATAGTTGAAGGATGGAAATATTCAACATCTTGTCTCCCCCAATGATCTATAGTGCATCATTGAATGTGATATATACTGGGACATGGGGGTATGCCAAATACTCTATTATCCAAGTACACATCTACTGGTCCTCTGTTCAACTAGGTAATTTTGTCATGAGCTTTGCTAGAGGATCATCCTCTGCTTCAGCCAAGTCATCATCTTCATCTATGATTGGTTGATGCATCGACTGCTTGTGGGGACATATGAACTAAATAGAAAAATTTCAAAGTTATCAATAAATATTTTTAAATTTAACATACAAAGACTAATAATAAAAATATTATACCTGTGGTGTAGTAATGTGTGACATGATCAATGCTTTAGGCTAGACTATAAATGTTCCTATGACCTCCCCCACAAAATGAATTTCTAAAGTGGGTACAGACACTTGAGCTTGGGGATCCCAAACCTCATCAATCATCACACACACATGGTGGGGTAATAGGGGAACACCATGAACAGTCTGCCCTCCCTCAAGTACTCGTCCGACAGCCACAATGCGTGGGGATCTCCATCAACCAACAGCCCATATTGATCACTATACTCAGTAGGCTCTACAGTAGAGCATGATCCCCTAGTGCTGACCCTAGGTGGTGTGGGAGCTTCAGTGGGCAACCCCATGGTGGGGTGCATCATGGAATGCAACTTCTTTTCAAGCACTCTTTGAATTTCTTTTTGTTCTTGTAGTTGCTTCATGAATCGTTGCTCCAATGATCTCATGCTTTGGTTGAGCCTTTCTTCCTACTGAAGATCCTTCTTCCTCAATGCCTCCTGACTCATGGATTTAGTGTTTTTTGTGTGCAGGGCCAAAGTAGTCACGAAGACCAATCGTCCTAGGAACTCCACGTACACGTCCTACATGCTCGGTCTTTCCAATGGTTGTTGTTAGAATGTCGTCCCTATCTTGGCCAACAAATGTTCCCTGAGTTTGCTGCTCAACCAACTCATCCTGCATATAAATAAAACTTTGTAAGAAGGAAAATGGAAATACACAATCAAACAATGCTTTGGTTTAAACTCACAATTTTTTGTGAGATCAAGGCAGTTGAGGAAGATGTCATTCTCCCATCAAATTTAGTACGAGTAGCCTTCCATAGCTCGTACCTAGCAAGTGCAGGTGCTAGGTCGGGGGACTCAAGTCCTAAGGCCTCCGCTCGAGTCTTCCTCATCTTCTTCTCAAGTTTTGCATAACCACCTCGTGATAACACGTGTGGTGCATCATTTAGCCTTTGCCTTTCTTGGGCGGCTAACCTTTGACCCTGTGAAACCATGTATATTCATAAGTGTAAAATCATAATAACTTACATTAACTAAAGACTCTATAGATGTTAAGGGACAAACCTGTCAGTCGGCAGACTCTCTAGATGCACGAATAAGAATTGGTAACAATTGTTGCATTAATACATGACAATCGTCAAACTTTAAACCAACTGACTTTAACTCTTGCATAGCAACAAGATTACTAATATTTGAAGAATAACCTTGTGGAACCTTCATACTTCTTAAAGAGTTACAAAAGCTTTGTTTTTCTTTTTTAGAAAGAGTGTGATATGTTGGGGGCAAATAGGTGTGTCTTCCAATTGACTGTGGATGTAATTCATAACGAATTCTCATGTCACCTAAATCTTGTCGTGCTTTTATTTCGTCTTTTGTCTTCCCTTTCACGTTTAATAAAGTTCCGATGACACTGTCATAAACATTTTTTCCATGTGCATGACATCTATACAATGTCTAACATCAAGTTTACACCAATACAGAAGATTAAAACATATTGATCATTTTTTTCAAATGTTTTTCGCAAAGGTATTTTTATGATGTTTTCCGAAGACAATGTCAATGTTTTTGACTTCGTTGTACACTTCTTCCCCATTGCGTGGTCTGCACACAACCTCATCCTCAACACTTCTATTAAATGCTTTTTTCAATCTACGATAAGGGTGATTACGGGGAAAAATTTTTCGATGTCTTGTATATATGTCTTTTGACCATGTTTCAATTGAAGGTAACTAGTGTTTTCTTCACAAATGGGACATGCAAAATGACATTTTACCCTATAACCGCTTAAGTTTCCATATGTTGGGAAATAATTTATAGTGCAAAACAACATTGCACGCAAACGAAAAAGATTCTTGAACATCAGAATCGAACACTTCGACCACTTCTTCCCACAACATTTTCAAATCATCAATTAAAGGTTTCAAGTAAACATCAATGTCATTTCCAGGTTGTCTAGGACCCGATATCATCATGGACAACATCACATATTTTCTTTTCATGCACAACAATGAAGAAAGATTGTATATCATCAGCATAACTGGCCATGAACTGTGTTTGCTACTTAAGTTCCCATAACGATTCATACCATCAGTTGCAAGTGCAAGTATTAAGTTTCTTGGATCTGCACCAAATCATGGAAATGTTTCATCGATCTTCTTCCATTATGGTGAATCAGCTAGGTGTCGAAGAAGATTATCGCACTTTCTTCCAGCAACGTGCCATTTAAGGTTCTTTTCATCTTCTTTAACAGAGAACATACGTTTGAACCTAGGTATTATAGGCAAATACCACATCACCTTAGCAGGTGCACCATCGTTACCTTCATCACTAGTGTTTTTGTCATTTTTCTTTTTAAAACGGGATAAACCACACGTTGGACAATACTTTAGCGAAGCAAACTCCTTTATGTACAAAACACAATCATTAGGACAAACATGTATCTTTTGATATTCGAGTCCCATTGGACATAAAATTTTCTTGGCCTCGTAATGACGAATAAGTAAAGTATTATTTTCTGAAAGCATTTCCTTCAACAACTCCAACAACTCTGTGAAACTTTTATCAGTCCATCCATTCCTTGCTTTTACACTAAACAACTTCAAAGTTGCAAACAGACGTGTAAAGTTGGGGCATCCTAGAAACAATGGTTGTTCTGAATCATGTTTAAGAGAATCATACAAATTATCTCTTCCAAAATTATCTTCACCAACATCACGTATCATGTCCTCTAAATGATCACTCATACATTCTTCCACATAATCTGTTACTCGTGACGTGCTAGGCTGGTCCAGTACTTCTCCATGCCAAGTCCAAACTGTATAAGTTTTCATTATGCCAAACATGAATAGATGGTCACACATATTGTCTAAGTCTTGGAGTGTTTGATTAAGACAACAAACACAAGGACAAAAATATGTCCCGTTCACAGACTTAGCATTTTGTTCAACATATTGCAAGAACTCTGAAACATCCTTCTCATATTCTTCACTGATGTGACGTTCATTCATCCAGCTTCGATCCATACTATGTCCGTAATATACTTCATCAGTTTCAATTTTTTAACTCTCACAAGGTTAGGCCCTATCCATTCAGAAAAATTATTTTTCATGATTTGCTAAGACACATGCAAAGAAGTCTACATCATAAATTTGATAAGATTTCGGCAGTATTTTGCATTGGTATCCGATATACACGAAATGAGAGTAGTCAAGGATGACCACAATCAAATATGCATATGGAGAATAATACAAATACTGAACCAAAATTTTATCAATCTTATCCATAAACTCCAATGTACATGTTATAGAAAATTATGAAAAATAATTTTCCCAAACTCACCAATCAGACAATTCAAAATTTAACACAAACGATTAAAAGATTAATCGTTTGTGTTAAATTTCAAACAGGAACTAAGTTTCACTCAATTAGATACTAATAATCTAACATACCAATCATAACAACACAACAAAAGTTTATCACATGCATATTCAAAAGCTAATAACATGCATACGCAAAAGGCTATAACATGCTGTTAAACTCGCTTTTAGTCGCATCAAAGCCAACAAACTCAGTTTCCCCACTAATGTAGTAAAGGAATAACCAATGATCAATCCAAGGACTCAACTATGATTAAGCTTCAGAATGTAGAGTTTAGTCTTGTATATTTACTACCTAATTATTAACTACTAATGCAAGGTGGGGAAAGAAATTAAATTGAAACAATGAAATTTAAGAAGAAAAGAATAAAGCAATCAAATCTGTATAAAAGAAAAAAAAATAAAATGCAAGGAAGAAATAAAAAAATAGAACCTATAAGGTATGGAAAAGATAAAATCTAACTAAGCATACAGTAACTAAAACTAATCTATACATGCTATGATTTAATGAAGCAAGAAACTAAAAGTAAAACTGAATAATAAAACTAAAGATGCATAAAAGAAGTGGTATATACATGTATCAAAACCGAAAGTGTGGACATTAAATTGAATGAAAGAGTCTCAATTCCTCTTCAGAAAGACATTCCGAGAAATGTAAGCCCTCCTTGGGGTCTTTTCAGTTCATATTTCAGAACTTAAAATGGAAATTCTCACTCAATTATTCAATCAATGCACACTTTCACAAGAACAAGAATACAACATTGAAGTTGAAATCACACATACTGGAAAATAGAAAGAAACATAATAGAAACACAAAACTGAATGAATCTTTATGCATTGGATTCAACTCTAACTCGAGAAGACTTCTCGGTAAAAATTGCTCAAAACAGAGTCATTTAATTCCAAAAGGAACTATGGAATGCGAAGATACAGAATCCAATTCATTTTCTCATAACATAACGATGGCAGAAATCAAAATCACAGAACAAAATCAACACAAACGAGAATACAAATTCAAAACTTTATTACTATGAAAAAGGAAAATTGCAAACACTTTACCAGTAATCACCGAATGAGGAGCTCACGGATTGTCATGGTTCCATGAATCTCATCAGCGAAATCCAGAATCAAGAACAATATCCTATACTAAGAAAAGCGAATAAAACCCTAAACTCTAGAACGGAGAACTGTAAACTGAAAGGGTAAAAAGTGTGTGAAGAAGTGTTCTCTATATATTCTATTTACATGGTGAAAGCCTTTTATATAGGGTCGAAAACTAAAAAGAAAATAAACGGGAGAAGGGAACCTTGCTTCACTTGGACGCTTCGCTTCACCTCATCGAACAATCATCTTTCTTTTACTTTGAGCTCGCGTTTCCAGCCATTCGATCCTCTCCAACGGGTAGCTCCAGTTAGCTTTCCTTCTCCACGGTCAGCTTCTTTTTCTTGCCGGTCAGCCTCTTCCATCTCTGGGCAGGTTCGCACAAAGCTGCTCTCACTTCGCTCTTTCTTTTTGCCCTACACTAGTGCAGAAAGGGCTATAGACGTCCGTTCTTTAGGCTTTTTGACGTCCGACGTTCGACCGACGTCTTTGCGGGTGACGTGTATGTAGACGTCCGTTGTGTCAGGCCGGACGTCTATATAGACGTCCGTTGTGTCAGGTCAGACGTCTATATAGACGTCCGCTGTGAACCTCTCGGACGTCTATACACTACTGCAGAAAGGGCTTTATTAGACGGGTTATTTACGGGTTATTTAGGATTACAGGGTTTGGACGTTTGTTTGTGCACTGCAACACGTCTGAAGAGCAGATTCGAAATGAAAATGGAGGGAGATGGAGGAGTAAACGACCTAAAACGTAGGCCAAAAACGCCGCCCAAGAACACGCTACAAACTGCACAAAAATGCACAGAAAACGACTTTTAATCGGTCCAAATGAAAGATATTTCATCACTGAACAATTTAATCGGAATAAAAGTAAGATTAAATGGTCCAAAACAGATAAAAACCAACCTGGAAATGCAAGGCGCAGAGGGAACTCTCACGGGTTTGCATAACTCCTCGCGGGTTCGCGTTTTGGTTAGTAAGTCCTTATTTTAAACGTCTTTTGAACGTCCGTCCTGGAGGGGGACGGACGTTTAATATATATAGACGTCCGTCCCCCTCCAGGACGGACGTTCAAGAGACTGATGGATTGAACTACTGTCAGTCTGTTGAACGTCCGTCCTGGAGGGGGACGGACGTCTATATATATTAAACGTCCGTCCCCCTCCAGGACGGACGTTCAAGGGGCTGACTGGGTCAACTACTCTGTCAGTCTCTTGAACGTCCGTCCTGGAGGGGGAGGGACGTTTAATATATATAGACGTCCGTCCCCCTCCAGGACGGACGTTCAAGTGGCTGACTGGTTCAACTACTCTGTCAGCCTCTTGAACGTCCGTCCTGGAGGGGGACGGACGTCTATATATATTAAACGTCCCTCCCCTCCAGGACGGACGTTCAAGAGACTGAGAGAGTAGTTGAACCTGTCAGCCCCTTGAACGTCCGTCCTGGAGGGGGACGGACGTTTAAGATATATAGACGTCCGTCCCCCTCCAGGACGGACGTTCAAGAGGTTGACAGAGTAGTTGAACCAGTCAGCCCCTTGAACGTCCGTCCTGGAGGGGGACGGACGTCTATATGTTTTAAACGTCCGTCCCCCTCCAGGACGGACGTTCAAGAGATTGATGGGTTGAACTACTGTCAGTCTCCTGAACGTTCGTCCTGGAGGGGGACGGACGTTTACGATATATAGACGTCCGTCCCCCTCCAGGACGGACGTTCAAGAGACTGATTGGTTCAACTACCATGTCAGCCTCTTGAACGTCCGTCCTGGAGGGGGACGGACGTCTATATATCGTAAACGTCCGTCCCTCTCAAGGACGGACGTTCAGGAGACTGACAGTAGTTCAACCCATCAATCTCTTGAACGTCCGTCCTGGAGTGGGACGGACGTTTAATATATATAGACGTCCGTCCCCCTCCAGGACGGACGTTCAAAAGGCTGAATCTTCAACTCTCCCGTCAGGCTTTTGAACGTCCGTTAGAGGGGTCGGACGTCTACTGTATTATAGACGTCCGGCCCCGTCTAGGACGGACGTCTCCACACTCAATTATTTACATTTATGCCACCGGTCAATTATTTACGTTGGGGTTTTGATGGACGGACGTCTATGAGGTGACGTTAAAGATCAATTTTGCACTAGTGCTAGCTGGAGGGTTCTTTTCTTCTACTCAAATGCACGAAAACTTCTTTCATTTTGCCAAAGTGATTTAAAATCTGAGACCCCCAATGACAGCATCTTAAACGCAACGTTTCATTAAAGGAGAGTTGGCCCAATCCGGTGCTCTACTTTAGATCAGCACTGCGGCCCAGATGTGTGTGCAACCAGCGGTCCAAAGCTTCATTAATCAGTTGGCAGCAACAACGTTCCAATCAGTAGCGCCCCAACTTAAAACAGCCCAATTCAGTGGCATCAACTCCAACTCCAAGCGTGGCAGCCTCAGAACAACAGCAGTGGCCCAATTCGGCAGCCCAAATTCTTCACTTAATCCTAATTAAATTGAAGCAGCAACCCAATGTATCACTGCATTCCAGTGGCCCATTGTAAGCTTCCAATCAGCCCAAAAACCTATAAAATAAAATGAATTAAAGGGTTAAAACAAAAATTACTAAAAAAAAATAACCTATTCTAAAAACTATTTTTACTTTGTTTTCTAAAATATTTTTCTAAAAAAAATCTAATTACTTAAAAACCTATTTTGTTTGCCTAAAAAGAGAAAATTAACCAAATTTTTATTTAAAAGCTATTTCTAGTTATTTAAACTAATCTACTCTATTTCTAAAGAATTAAAAGCTAAAGAACCTTAAGAAAAGAGTTTTAATCTAGAAAAATATGCAAATCCTGAGAGTTATCACATGCATACACAAAAGTCAATAACATGTATATATCTAAAAGTCAACAACATGCAAATCCAAAAGCCAACAACATGCAAATTCGACGGTTAATAACATGCATATTCGAAAGTTAATAACATGCATATCCAAATGCCAAAAACATGCATACCGAAAAGCCAATAACATGCATAGACAAAAACTTTTAAACAATAATGCTTACCTTCTCAACCGATTATAAATGTAGTGGAGGAATTGGAGGAGTGGAAAACGCAAAAAGATGACGCCCAAAATGCAAGAAATTGCCGCCTAAGGAAACGAGCAAAACTACACCAAAACACACCGAAAACTCATTTTAATCGATTCAAATGGAAGATAATCCATCAAAGACTAATTTAATCAGAGTAAAAGTAAGTTTAAACGGTTCAAAAGAGAAAACCCTTGGAAATGCAAAGGCGCGAGAGAAAACGCGAGGAGGAAGATGATGAATAGTGCGCGTAACTTCCCCGAGTTCGCGCAATGTGTAATAAACAACATTAGACGTCGGGGCCCTCCCCCATCGAATGTCTATAGAGACATTAGACGTCCGACATATGGGGCCCGAACGTCTATGTGTATTTAAAAAATTAAATTTGGCAGAGGCTATATATGTTCGACATAGGGGCCCGAACGTCTATAGGGACATCAAACATCCGACATAGGGGCCTGGACGTCTAAAGCAATGGAACAGGGAAAATTTTCACCTACCTGTTAAGTCATTTGGCATCCGGCATAGGGGCCCAGACGTCTATAGAGACATCAGACGTCCGACATAGGGGCCCAGACGTCTACACTGCGAAATAAAATGACTTTTGGTATTCTTTGCCACCATATCAGACGTCTAATTTAGGGGCCCGGACGTCTAAAGCAGTGGAACAGGGCAACTTTTCAACTACCTGTCAGGTCTTTAGGCGTCCGACATAGGAGTTCTGACGTCTATAGAGACATCAGACGTTCGACCTAGGGGCTCATACGTCTACACTACGAAATAAAATGACCTTTGGTATTTTTGGCCCATTAGACATAAGAGACCAGCCATATTGGACGTCTACAACGTTAACTTATTTACAAAAGTACCATTGGTCATTTTTTACGATCGAAAGTCTAAAAGATTACCTTAAAGCCTTTTCTGCTTTCATGCACTTATAATTTGACGAAATAGTAATTGCTGTTATATGCATTATGGATAATAATTTTCATTACTGAAGTACAAGTGATACCTAAAATATATACAAGTTTATAACTTGAATTCTATATAATTCCTCTTAACAAAAATATTTGACCAGTTAGTTGGAAATTCTTTTGTAGTATTTTAAAATTTTTGTTTTACATATTGTTCTGATATTAAATTTCACGAGTAACATGGTTAAGGATCAATAATCATACAGTTTATTTTGAAACATGAAATTTCATCATAGTTTTACTAAACGTGTGAAATTATTAAGTGTAGTAAAAATACATATATTTTAAATGTCATTTTCAAAATTCAAGAAAATATTGATAAGTTATTTATACTTTTGATCACTCTATATATAATTTTAATATATATTTATATTAAAAAATCCTTATAACACACTGAAAAAAATTCGTTATTGCACACAAATTTCTATCATGAAACTTAGATACTTGTTCTATATCCAAACCTATTTCTCCAAAATCGATAATCATATATACTAATATATATAATAAAAATAGACCCTAGTTGAATAACTTTTGGTAACATTTATATCCTTTCTGCCTCTATCAAACAATAGTAACTACCATAAATTATTGATCCTCCTTAGATAGAAAGCATAATATATCTAAACTTGCTATGCAAAAAACAAATATAGAAACTCATTTATGAACCTTTTAGTGCATGTAAAATAAAGAGTAAATTTCCATCGTCATTGTTGAAGATATAATTTAGATTTAAATTATTGTTGCACTTAATTAGGAATAAGTTTTAAATATTTAAAGTTGTTTTCTGTTTTAAGTTGTTTTCTGTTTTTATATTATTTCCTATTTTAAATATAAGCATTTAATATTGCTTATAAAATATGGACATCTGAGAAGAAAAAATGAATGAAAGGATTGTATTTTATTTCCAGTGAATTGTTTAACATGGTATCAGATGTTTTCTAATTCCGGGAATATTTATCTTCATCTCCGCACGGTTTCCAATCCCTAAATTTCTCATTTCACCATGGCCAACCCATCTTCCAATATTATCATTCAGCAAGATAATTCTTCTTTTCCCATCACTGTTATTCTTGATGACTCAAACTACCCCCTTTGGTCCCAGTTAATGGACATGCGTATTGGTGCTCGAAACAAATCGGGGTATCTCACTGGGGCAACTGCGAAACCCTCCATTGATGACCCAACCTATGATAACTGGATTACTGAGAATAAACGGGTGAAAAGTTGGCTTATTGATTCCATGAGTCCCCCGTTGATGCAGCGGTTTATCCGCCTTGAATCTGCCCATCAAATTTGGGATGCAGCTCTCCGCACATTCTACGATGGATCCGATGAAACTTGCCTCTTCGAACTGAACCAACGATCTTTCTCCACCAAACAACATGGTCGTCCCCTCTCTACTTATTATAACGAACTACTCTCCATATTTCAAGAAATTGATCATCGTATGTCTTCTTCTGAAACCACCGTGAATGGCGTAGTCCAGATGCATTCTTCCATGGCTCGTCTACGTGTCCACATCTTTCTTAGCGGCTTGGATTCTGATTTTGACCAAGTTCGTGGAGAGATTCTTCGTAAAGACCCAAAATTGGATCTTGAGAGCACATATGCCTATGTCCGTCGTGAACATCAACAACGTATCACTATGGGTCGTCCTGCTCCTACCTCGGATTCCTCCGCTCTACTATCTCAAGTTCCTCATTCTTCTGCTGCCAATTATCCTCCTAAACACCGCAAGGATAGTTCCTCTGCGAAACCCTTGTTATGTTCTCATTGTGGTGATTCTGGTCACTCCAAGAATCGTTGCTACGAAATCATCGGCTATCCAACATGGTGGGACTTCACCAAACGTCCTCGCAGAAAAATCTCCTCCAAAGCCCTCAATTCTTCTTCTGATGGTGACTCATCTCCCTCTCCTCAAGCTAATGTTGTGTATGAAGGTATTCTAGGTAAAACTCTTGCTTTCTCTACTCACTCTAGGAATTCTACTTGGATAATTGATACTGGCGCATCAGATCATATGATTCATGATGCTTCTATGTTACAACATTGTTTCCCATGCAGTAAGTCCACCATAACCACTGCTAATGGTGGTTCTGCCTCCATTACTGGTCAGGGTACCATTACTCTATCAAAAACTCTCACTCTTCATTCAGTTCTTGTCGTTCCTTCTCTTGATTTCAATCTTTTATCTGTTAGTCAACTTACATCACAACTTAACTGCAGTGTGATTTTTTGGCCCACATTTTGTGTTTTTCAGGACGTCCAGACCAAGGTGATTCTTGGCTATGGTGTTAGACGTGGTAATCTTTACTTCTTAGATGTCTCTGAGGGTGGTACTGACTTGCATTGCAGAGCATCTGCTACTAACACTCCAGATTCTTCTCATTCTGCTACTTGGCTTTGGCATAAAAGACTCGGACACCTTTCCTTTGGTTATCTTCAAAAATTGTTTCCCCATTTATTTTCAAATTGTCATTCCTCTAAATTTCAATGTTCTACTTGTGAAATGGCTAAAAGCCATCGCATTCCCTTTTACCCCAGTATGAATAAAAGTTGTATTCCCTTTCAAGTCATTCATTCTGACATTTGGGGCCCGGCTAAAGTCCCTTCGTTTTCTCATTCTTATTATTATGTCTCCTTTATTGATGAGTGTACTAGAATGATGTGGGTTTTTTTGCTTAAACATAAAAATGACGTCTTCCATGTTTTTCAAAAATTTCACCGTATGGTTCAAACACAATTTAATACTTCCATACAAATTTTTCAATCTGATAATGGCCTCGAATATAAGAATGGATCCTTTTCTGAATTCTTCACCTCTAATGGAATCAAACATCAAACTTCTTGTACATATACACCTCAACAAAATGGACTTGCTGAGAGAAAAAACAGACAATTGTTGGAGGTTGTACGGGCTTCATTATTTGGCATGAATGTCCCTTCCCATTATTGGGGTGAGGCTGTCCTCTCTGCGGCCTATCTTATAAATCGAACTCCTTCTAGTGTTTTAGGTTTTCTCACCCCTCAAAAAAGCTTGAAACTTTCTTTTCTATTCCACATGTCATGAATCTTGAACCTCGAGTTTTTGGTTGCACTGCCTATGTTCATGTTCCAAAAAAATTACGTGGTAAACTTGATCCTTGTGCTAAAAAATGTATCTTTGTCGGCTATTCTGACGTCCAAAAAGGATATCGTTGCTTTGACCCTCAAACTCACAAAATGCATGTAACACTTGAAGTATCCTTTAGGGAGTCTGAACCTTTCTATTCAGGGGGAGTCACCTCTTCTTCTTCTCAGGGGGAGATTCGTCATATTGGAGAAGAAGAATTATCCTTACCTTTACCTGTGACTCCTACTCCAACATCTTCTCTTATTATGGAGAGTCCACCAAATCAAAATCCTTCTCCTGAAGTCTCCACCGGTCTTCCAGGTACAGATCTTCTCAATGCAAGTCATTCTTCACAAAATGAGGCACCAAGTCTACCTTACATACCAGAATCACCTGATGTGGACAGTTCTGAAACACATCCCGAACCTACTATTGAGGTAACTTCTGTCCCTATTGAAAACTCTTTCATCCCAACTTCTTCTAACACTCACAATACACAAACCAGAAGATCAGAACGACAAAATAAAGGTATACCAAAATCAGTTTATGAACCAGATCCGAGAGTGAAAGTAAAATACCCTATTAGCAATTATGTATCATCTCATAGATTATCTGAATCATATGCTCTAACGGTTGATCAATTATCCACTGTATCTATTCCTAACAGTGTGCAGGAAGCATTAGAAGATCCTAGATGGAAGCAAGCAATGAACATCGAGATGGAAGCACTTCAGAAAAATGAAACTTGGAAACTAACTTCTTTACCAAGTGGAAAAAAGACAATTGGGTGCAAATGGGTATACACTGTGAAGTTAAAAGCAGATGGAAGTATTGATAAATACAAGGCAAGACTCGTGGCAAAGGGATACACACAAAAATATGGGGTAGACTATCAAGATACGTTTGCTCCAGTGGCTAAACTCAACACAATCCGAATTCTAATTTCCATAGCAGCTAATAGAGATTGGCCCCTGAAACAATTTGATGTAAAGAATGCCTTCTTGAATGGTGATTTAGAAGAGGAGGTCTACATGGAGGTTCCACCGGGAGTACAACTACCCCCTTCAAAAGAAAGTGTAGTCTGCAAATTAAAAAAGGCTTTATATGGCCTTAAACAATCACCCAGGGCATGGTTTGGAAGACTCACGTTAGCAATGAAGAAGTTTGGGTATAAACAAAGTAATTCAGACCATACCTTGTTTATAAAGCATAACAAAGGAAAAGTGGCCATACTTATTGTCTATGTAGATGATATGGTGTTAACAGGAGATGATGTGGAAGAAATGAAATTACTTGAGAAGAAATTGGCTGCTGAATTTGAAATGAAGGATCTTGGACAACTAAAATACTTTCTTGGCATAGAAATTGCAAGATCCGAAAAAGGTATTTTTCTATCTCAAAGAAAATATATTCTAGACCTTCTATCTGAGACTGGAATGTTGGCTTGCAAGCCAGCCGATACTCCAATTGAAGTGAATCATTCTCTTGCTGTATATTCAGACCAGATTGAGACGGATAAGCATAGATACCAGAGGTTAGTAGGAAAGTTAATTTATTTGTCTCACACTAGACCTGACATTGCGTATTCTGTGAGCATTGTATGTAGGTTCATGCATTCTCCTAGTGAAGAACATATGACAGCAGTATATCGTATCCTTAGATACCTCAAAGGTTCACCAGGGAAAGGTTTATTATTTTCAAAAAATGATAGAGCCTGCATAGAAGGATACACAGATTCAGATTGGGCTGGAGATAAAACTACAAGGCAATCAACTTCAGGGTATTTTACCTTTGTAGAAGGCAACTTAGTCACATGGAGAAGCAAGAAGCAAAAGGTAGTTGCAAGGTCTAGTGCTGAAGCTGAATTTAGAGGTATGGCATATGGCATTTGTGAATTACTATGGATTAGAAGCGTACTAGCTGATTTGGGAATCAAGTATGAAACACCGATGAATCTTTTCTGTGACAACAAGGCTGCGGTAGAGATTGCACATAACCCGGTTCAACATGATAGAACCAAACATGTTGAAGTGGATAGACATTTTATTAAGGAAAAGCTAGATAATCAAGTAATTCAAACTCCACATGTTCGGTCTGAAGATCAACTTGCTGATATATTAACAAAGGCTGTTTCAGGAAAGGTGTTTGAAGAAGTCATTAACAAGTTAGGCATGATTGATATTCATGCACCAACTTGAGGGGGAGTGTTGAAGATATAATTTAGATTTAAATTATTGTTGCACTTAATTAGGAATAAGTTTTAAATATTTAAAGTTGTTTTCTGTTTTAAGTTGTTTTCTGTTTTTATATTATTTCCTATTTTAAATATAAGCATTTAATATTGCTTATAAAATATGGACATCTGAGAAGAAAAAATGAATGAAAGGATTGTATTTTATTTCCAGTGAATTGTTTAACAGTCATTATCGTTATCATCATCGTATTTTTAGCATAAAGTTTCTGCTCTATAAATTAAAAACAACATGCCCTCGCAGTTCACACCATTTTTGTGATTGTGTTTTATTACAGCACACACCTATATATGTTCTATACCCTTCCCACAGACATATCAATTATTGTAGTCCAAATACACATGCTAACTACCAACCAATTTCCAGTATTTTTGTTCCTGACAATTTTATTTAATGATCATTTAATGCAGTTCATTAATTATCCTACCAACTCAATATAAAAGGTATTTTTAATTTTAAAACAATTTAATATAAATTTACATGTTACTTTTTAATTAATTTATTATTTATTATATATTCTAAGTTCAATAAAATAGTGATATTTACAGTGAAAATATTATTAATAATATTGTGTCTAACTTATCATTTTCCTTTAAATATCCTATATCAATATATGAGAGATGTTTATAAGATATATCTTTATAAACGAATTGTATATATTTACACTATCAAATTTTGCGCATGCAAGAAGCTTACACAGAAAATATATTTAGGCCCTAAGAAGTGTTTTGAACATGTCCTTATTTACTTCTCGACCTTAATGATCAAGTTATAAAACAGAATAAACTATTATCATTTGCAAAATTTTTTTCTTAACCCAATTTAATCTTGTAAACTGATTTGTAAGACGAGTTGTTTCTCATGTGCATAATAAATTACGAAAGTTTTTCTTTTATTTAAGAAAAAAACTTAGATAAAGTATTATAAGCATTATTGATGTTATTTTTCAATTATTCTTAAAATTCTATCATAATAAAAGGGTGTTCATGGTTTGATTTGGTTTGACTTTTAGTTAAAAATACATTTAAACGAAATATCGAAATAAAAAAAGATACGTAGTTTGATTTGCTTTTGGTTTGAAAGAAAGAAAAACCTGAATCAAATCAAATCAATTACAGTTTAATTTAAATATATTTTCATGATTTTTAATTTTTAATTAAATTTTTTTCTTTTATTAAAGATTTTTTTAATCTTTTAAATTAAAATATAATAATAAAAAATATGTTAATCAAGATGTGAAAAATATTTTGAACAATAAACCTAATTTTTGTATAAAATTAAATATTTAATTTCATTAAAAGTTAAAGAGCATAGATTCTCACAGTCTAACATCAATTAATACAAAACAAAAAGTTAAGATTAATCAATCTAAAATTTTTTAGAAACAACAATCTAAATCAATCTAAAACTTTTTAGTTTTTCTTTTCAATTTTCAGTTATTTGGATCAGTTTTCACTTTGTGTTAATTAATTCGGTTAACACGCCTAATACTACGTATATTTAATAAAATGTGAATAATTTAAGTAAAATTCTAAATTTAATTGAAGAATAACACCAATAACTTGTGCAAGTTTTGTTGTTTAATTTATTCCCATGACAAGTGGACAATGAAAGTAGAAAGCTTAGTTCAATTTTAGAACAGAACGATCAAAAACATTTTCAAAATTTCCAAATAATTTTGTAGTAATATGTTGTTCTCACTAATTTGCAGGTCACTTTCTTCCGCATGTCTAACCAAAAGCATGAAAACAGCAATTGAAGTAGTGGCAATTACTAATTATTAAGTTGTTCCGCAGTCTCAAATATTATCGTCACCATTTTGACATTGTGAACACACAAAATTTACTATAATAAAATTATAAATCCCATTTCACTATCTTCTTTATTCATAATCTTGTATTTATTTCATCAAAGATAGTAAATAATTCAAAAGCATTAAACACGTTTTAATGTATATACTTTTTAAAAAATAATGAAAAGATAAATAGACAAATTATATAGAAAAGTATACTATATTTATCTTATTTTAATGTTGTTTAATATGTGTGTCATGAAATTTATTTTAGAGTTGAAGATTTTCCATCAACAAGAGATAAAAATAATTTATATATAAATGAGTGTCAATCTTGAGTTAAATTTAAAAATCACTTCTTAAGATAATATCAAAGTTATTTGAAATCTATTTTAGTGAAATTTTTTATTTGTTAGATTTATTGTGCCATTAACTTTGAGTCGATTTGTTTTTTGTTGGACCTTTTATACTACTCGTTATCGAACAACTCATTAATATACCTACAGCCTACTGGTTCTATGTTGTCTCTCATACCATTTATTTGATAAATAGATTACTCACATATGTCCTCAATGGTAAGACTCATATTATGATTTGATATATGACACTCCTCCCACCAATCTAAATTTGAAAACCTTTGGTTGCCTATGTTTTGCTTCCACTTTAGAGCACAATAGAAATAAACTTGATTCTAGAGCTAGAAAAGGTGTATTCTTAGGCTATAGAAATGGTGTAAAATGATATATTATACTCGACGTTAGTATTAGGGAAATATTTTTAAGCAGGAATGTCATCTTTTATGAAGACATTTTCCCTTATAAAAATCAACACAATAATGAGACAAACTATGCTGAGAAAGAAATTGAAAGTGTTTTGCCTAATGATTTTTGGTATGGTCAAAACTGTGATGGAGTTCAAAACTCCTTTGCAAATGGAGATACTGAACAAAGACTTGATCATAGTGAAGACGCCACCATTAACACTAGTACACATCCTACTGATGATAGAGAGGATCACAACTCTAGAAGACCTACTAGGGTTAGAAGGATCCCCAAATAGCTAAATGATTATATACATTAGGTTAATCAGTCCTCATCTAGATCTTTACATGTTAAAAATAGTTACAAGACTCCTTATCCTATTTCCAATGTTTTGTCATATGATTCTTTGTCGGAGAAGCATCTAAAATACACATTGGCCAATTTTGTCAATAGTGAGCCTAAATCATATAATGAGGCCAAGGAAAACCATGAATGGGCATGCATAAAGAACTAAAAGATTTACAGGACAATGGCGCCTAATACTTGACTCATTTTCCTCCTGGAAAAAACTCCATTGGTTGTAGGTGGGTGTAAAAAGTTGAACATAAAGCCGATGACACCATAGAAAGGTACAAGGCTCGCTTGGTAGCTAAGGGTTATACACAGTAAGAAGATATATATTTTCTGGATACTTTTTCTCCTATTGCCAAACTAACCACTGTCAGAATATGCTACTTGCCATTGTTGCCTCAAAAAATTGGCATCTACATTAACTTGATGTATATAATGCTTTTCTACATGGGGACCTAAATGAATAAGTGTATATCCACCACCAGGACTGAATATTCATGCAAAGGGTCAAGTTTGTAGGTTAACTAAGTCCCTATATGGGCTGAAACATGCTAGTAGAAAATGGTTTGATAAACTATCATTTGTTCTACTCTCTGTTGATTACACTCAATCTAAATTTTATCATTCATGTTTTATTAAGAAACATCCACAAATTTCACAGCTATTCTTGTGTATGGAGATTATATTATTTTGGCAGGAGATTCCATTACATAAATAGATCACATAAAAGCCCTTCTTCATCATGCTTTCCGAATCAAGAACCTAGGGAGGCTTAAATACTTTTTAGGCTTTGATCAGTGGCCAAGTCTAAGAAGGGAATGCACCTATGTTAGAGGAAATATGCTTTGGACATTCTTGAAGAAATAGGAATATTGGGATGCAAGCCCTGCACTACCCCCCTTTCTAAGTGACACAAGTTCCTTGTATAAAACAGATAATTACTTGGCTAATCCTAATTCCTATTGCAGATTAATAGGAAAATTGCTTTATCTCACTAATACTAGACCTGATTTATGTTTTTCTGTCAATCTTCTCACTTAATTTGTTCAATCTCCTACTAATTATCATTATCGGGCTTTGCAGCACATGCTTAGGTATATGAAATCCAGCCCCTTACAAGCCCTCTTCTTTGCTGCAGACTCTCATTACCAGATAAAGACTTTTAGTGACTCAGACTGAGCAACTTGTCCTAATATTAGAAGATCCATCACAAGATTTTACATCTTCCTAGGGTCCTCTCTCATATCATGGAAATCCAAGAAGCAATTATTGTTTCCAAGTCTTCTACGGAAGCAGAATATAGAGCCCTAGCTGCTATAATATGCAAAATTCAATGGATTCCTTACATCCTACAAGATCTCAATGTTAAGATCACTACCACTGTCGCACTTTACTATGACAATATGTCAGCTAGACATATTGTTCACAATCAAAACTTTCATGAAAGAACTAAACACATAGAACTCGACTACCATGTTGTTCGTTCAAAAGAACAACTCATTGACATTTTCACGAAACTACCACATCACGTTTGCTTCTAGTTCATTGTTCCTAAGCTTGGATTGGTGAACATAAACAATCCAGCTGAAGGGGAGCCTAATGATGTTAGTTAGAATTACTAAGATCTTTAAATGCACTAGATCTGTTAGGATTACTACTTAGGATTAGTAATCTATTAGGAAAACTTATAATTTTACCATTTTTCCTTTTTCCCTTACCTATTTAAGGTTAGAGTTTTTCCCCACCAGTTTAATGTTCATCAGACTCATCAATCACAATAATAGATGTTGATTCAATGTTTTTTCTTACCTTAGATGAAACTTTTCTTTTGATCTTCTCTTCCTCCTTTTTTCGGCAGCCATGAGAGAAGGCTAGTAGTGAGCTTCGAGCTCTCCTCTCTCGCGTACCATGATCATTTTTTTTTCTCGCTTCAGCCATAATGCGAGATATTTCTTTCTCTCTTTGGTTTCTCTTATAATAATATGTATGTATAGACGTGATGTGAGTGTAATGGAAGATAATATGAGTTTAAAGTATATAAAAAATACAAACTTTATTTTATAAATCAATTTTGTGAGATTGAGTTAAGTTTAAAGTCAGTTTCTTACGATTTTTTCATTTTTTTTAAATAATAACCTAAAACCATTATTTATCAATATATTTTATAAATTTACATGTTTTCATTTTTTATTATTTTTATTATCTATTAAGTACTCAATATTTTTATTTATTTTCAATTGAGTTTTAATAAAAAGTTATTATTTTTATTAAAAACAAGTTGTATAGCAATGAAGTGTCATGATCACCTACATCAATTATATGACTGATGACAATACCTTGATCGAGATACGTAATTACATAAAAAGTTATCAATATTATTTAATTTTAATTAAAATTGAAAACCACTTTTTGTATTGTATTAAGCATGTATAATAACAACATCACCTAAAAAAATTACACGAGAAAAATTAATTAAAAAACATAAAATTTTAAATCTAATATATAAAAAGATTAACAAAAGATCTTTACCTTTGACGAGTTTCTTTAATTTTAATCTCATTCAAGATTTCAGGCAGTAGTATATAATTTGTCCTAGATTTTGATGTAGATGTAAAAAGTAAAGAAAAATTGATTGGGTTGGATTAAGAAATAACCGAAATGTGATCTAATGATTGTGAAACTTTTGAGAAAGTGCTTTTCCTGTCCCAGTTTCAGGTATAAACTATACAGTCAAAAAGCTTGAAGCAGATGAGAATTTGACATGAACAAAAGCTACACATTTTCTTTCCGTTAAAATGTTTTCATTAACGTCACAATCCATTATAAAGTAGTAACCAATCACACTCTACTTTCCATGCTTTTCAAAATCAATCAATTTTTAATTTACTTTCTGCAGTTTTTTAAATTTTAATCTTAATTCTTAAAGTAGAAAATCTTTCATTACATGGTAGAAAAAATGCACTCATATCATAGGCATTTTAAAATGTTATACTACATTGACAAAGTGATAACTATTTTGTTTATTATTCCACATTTTTCTAAAATGATTCATCTTAAGTTAGTTTTGTGTAGAAACATAGGTACGTGTTTGTTGACTATTATTTTTTGCATATTTTATTGGTTTTGAGATATGGTAGTGGCTGGAACAAATAATACACTATATGTGACCTAGCATCTACTCATAGGGACACAACATTAATTTTCATTTTTTTAATTTTCCATAATCCTTATTATAAGAAAGGGAAAAAATAAACATAAAGAAAAAGAGGCAGATAAAATAAGTTATCTGGTAAAGTTAATATTTACTGAAAAATTAATGAAGAACACCGAATGCGGGTCAATGTATCATTGCCCCTCCCAACATGCAATGTTTGACCATTATTTAATGAAACGTAATTTATCATGAATACAATAGTTGTAGAAAAAAAATCAAAGAAATTTGTAAGCCATGGCCATATTTGATTTGAATTTTTTAGATAAAAGTATAAAAACAAATTTAGTTAAAATATTTTATAGTGTAAATTAAAAATATTAGAAAATGGTGTCATGATACTCACACATATTCGGAAATGCAACAAATAATTCAACATTTTTGTATCATGTTATTGTTTCCATATATATATATATATATATATATATATATATATATATATATATATATATATATAACAGATTCAATTGTACAAAATATACTCAATAATTTTTTATTGTATTATATTTTATATATAGTTCCATCATTCATGAACGTGCTGAGAATTTTATAAATTTTCTCTTGATATGAATTATTAAGAAAGAGAATATTAATTGGAATTCATGGACAAGTTCTTAAGTTGACGTATCGCATTCAACAGTTGTGTACTTTAGGCAGTAAAATGCTAAAAGGCAAAAAAGTAAAAGAGTTTTGAGACTGAGTTTTTCTTGATATGCCTGTAATTCCTCTGATAGAGAAAGCGATACCATGCAATACGTAAATATTCCTTTTGGCCTCCACAATAAGAGTGAAAAAGATAAAAGATTCCACCTTCATCATGACACACATGGTCCCAGAGAAGTACTGCAAGATATTAAATGACCTTAATGGTCACCATGCATAGAGCTTCGAATGTTTCTGTAGAAAAATAAAACTGTTAAAAATTAAGAGACGTGACAAATTAATTACATCAAATACTTGACAGGGACAATGCGTTAATTAACCCTAATTATTTTGAAAATTGGGCAATGGAAAAAAAATTGAAAGGATGGTTGGTGTCTTCTTCTTATAAAGAAAATAAGGGCAGGGTCAACATTTTGAAGTAATTGGTTAGTTATTTTAATTGCTTCTTTATAATTATTTTCATACAGCCAGCTGTCTCTATCAAATCCAAACCCGCGTGGCAACTTGGATTGCATTAGTCCTGAAACTCGAATTGAAGTTAGTTTTTAATAGATTCACATTGTTGTAAGAGATAAAATCTAAAGCAAGATAAATTAGTTGGAAAAATGGGTAAAAAAGTAAGCTATATAAAGGGTATCGCTACCTTTCCTAATGGCAACACAAAAACCCAACATGGGGTCTCCAATGGCCTCTCTCACTCTCACCACTCTTGCATTAACCTTAATCTCCCTCACCTTCTCATCTCAAACATTGGCTGACAACTACATCTACTCCTCTCCTCCACCGCCGCCAAAGCCTTACTACTACCACTCCCCTCCACCACCAAAACATTCACCTCCTCCTCCTTATTACTATCACTCTCCACCACCACCAAAGCATTCGCCTCCTCCCCCATACTACTACCATTCTCCACCACCACCAAAGCACTCTCCTCCTCCTCCCTACTACTACCACTCTCCACCTCCCCCAAAACACTCACCTCCTCCTCCTTATTACTATCATTCTCCACCTCCACCTAAACACTCTCCTCCTCCTCCCTATTACTACCACTCTCCTCCTCCACCAAAGCACTCTCCTCCTCCACCCTACTATTACCACTCTCCTCCACCACCAAAGCACTCACCTCCTCCACCCTACTACTACCACTCTCCACCACCACCAGTTTACAAGTACAAGTCCCCTCCTCCTCCATACAAGTACCCATCTCCTCCTCCTCCACCATACAAGTACCCCTCTCCACCACCCCCAGTTTACAAATACAAGTCTCCTCCTCCTCCTTACAAGTACCCATCTCCTCCACCACCTCCATACAAGTACCCATCTCCTCCCCCACCAGTATACAAATACAAGTCTCCTCCTCCTCCAGTTTACAAGTACAAGTCTCCCCCTCCTCCCTACAAATACCCATCTCCTCCACCTCCCCCATACAAATACCCTTCTCCTCCACCACCGGTTTATAAGTACAAGTCTCCACCACCACCGGTTTACAAGTACAAGTCTCCACCACCACCGGTTTACAAGTACAAGTCTCCACCACCACCGGTTTATAAATACAAGTCTCCACCACCACCGGTTTACAAGTACAAGTCTCCACCACCACCGGTTTATAAATACAAGTCTCCACCACCACCGGTTTACAAGTATAAGTCTCCACCTCCACCCTACAAGTATCCTTCTCCACCACCACCACCATACAAGTACCCATCTCCTCCACCCCCAGTCTACAAATACAAATCACCTCCACCGCCAGTTTACAAGTACAAATCACCTCCACCACCATACAAGTACCCATCTCCTCCACCGCCACCGTACAAGTACCCCTCTCCACCACCCCCAGTTTACAAATACAAATCCCCTCCACCCCCAGTTTACAAGTATAAGTCTCCTCCTCCTCCTGTTCATTCACCACCTCCACCACACTACATCTACGCATCCCCGCCTCCTCCATATCACTACTAGATAGTGCTTTTGCATAGTGTTCCTCGTGGTAATCTTCTACACAAAACCTACATTATCGTAATAATCATGTAATATTTACGTTAAAACTCTCTTTACATGCAATCACGTGCAAGCTATATCAGGGTAATGTTCGGCCTAAGTTGCAGTTTACAAAGTAAACTAATTATCCGAAGTATGTGCGTCAACACTCTTTTGTTTCGATCGAACAAAACTTTCATTTTCTTTTTAAATTTTGGTTGTTGACCATAGGAATCATGGTTCCATTTTTTTAATTAAATTTTTGAGAAGTTTAAGGAATTTTTTTTGTTTATTTCAAGTTTATTAGAAACAAATTAAGCATATTATTTTAAGCGTACTTTTATTATTCTTAAAAGATGTTAACCTTTTATCTTTTTCAAAGCTTTCATGGCGACTTACCTTTTTCAAGGGTATAACCGCGATAGTACTACAATTTCTTACTCGAATTTAACACCGTATACAGTATCGTATACTTTTTACTTACATGTAACCTTTTGCGTATATAGTTATAAATACTCTATCAACACTTTTCATTTTTTTTCTCACACATAATATTATTAATTATATTACATACATATTTCTCTTTCTTTTTTCTTTATTTAGATATCTAAAGAGTGTTGGAGATTTTTTTTTCTTCTTCGTGTACATACATATTTTAAGGATAAAAATCCAAAACCAAAGGGGAAAAAAAGTATATTAATAATCTAAATAACAACCGTTTTGCCTGCATTAGTATACGAGGGAGAAGTATTTCTTGACATTATTGAAGGAATAACCAGTGAAAGGGACTGTAGACTATTATGCTAACCATGTGCATGTACTTTGTAGGTTATTTATGAAGAATATGTGCCAATAAAGAACGTTGTTGATAGAAAGAAGATGCATTTTGCATTCCCACAAGGAAAACAACGGAAGCAAAGTTTCCGAGCGTTTTGTCTCATAAGAAGAAAGACGTGTGTCAATCCTTTTCTTTTTCGTTTGTATTGTTCATCCATTATTATTGTATTTTTATACAGTTGTAAGGCACTTCTTTGCTTTCTCTAATTGAACATCACATGAATGCATTTTGGTTGTGAAGCAAACTTAATAATAAATAAAAAAGAATGCTTTCTCTCTTGCCCTTTGTATATTTTCTAGATCAATTCTACAATTAATATATTTTTAGAGTCTTTTCAATAATACTAATTTCATTTACACAGATAATAAAATGGTAGTTTATATTTAGTCCAACTTCTTATGTACTAATAATTGTGGTTTTATTATTAGATTAAATGAAGTCTTCGAAATTTAATGTTTAGAATCTTCTCTTTTAGTCACGTTTAAATTTTGTGGTCACGAATAAAAAGTAGGATCGATTACATGCATGATACGATGGACGGACTTGTCATCTTGTCATTGACATATTTGTCCGTATTATGCATACAATTCTTTCAACAAGAAAAGATGTTATATTTAATATGAAATTTGAATATTTATAACAACAAATTAATAATAAGTATATTAAGATAATTATAATTTAAATACTATTGCAAAGTGGATGTTATAAAAAAGATTGTTGGGATAGTGTAAATTTGTAGTAATCTTTAACAAATTATAAATGTAAAAGAGAAAGTCTTGTTCCCCCTAAAAGGTGAATCCTTTGATCTTCTCAATGTGAACAAATATCCAATAAAGCATTTTATAATTATGTAAAAATGTGGTGCACTCAAACTCTTTGGTACGTCGAACTTATATTATGGTAAACAGATATATGTCGTTTTCTTTCACATTGAATGAAATTTAACCATGTGAAGAATGACTCAAATGAATGTGAATAAGTTGTTGAAACTCCTAACTTCAGCTGTTTATAAAAAATATAAATCCAATTAGTAGTGTTGTATAAAATAATATTAAATAAAATAATATAATAAAATATTGTTTCAAAAGATATATTATTAGACACCATAAGTGTTGATAGGAGAGCAATGTAAACTCAATCCCTGTGTAATTTGTTTTTGATGATGACAACAACAAAAATGTTTATATATGTTTCTTGCAACAACATGCGAGTTTTAATCGATTCAATACCTAATGTAATCGATTCAAACTAGTTGTTTTGCCACAATTCAAAACATAAGCTGTCTATAATATTGTAATCGATTCTGTCATGCAAATATGCTTTTGTGCTTCTGGTTTTAAATACACATAAACATACAATGTGCATACACAAATATAATCACATCATAATCACAAGAGTATGCATGATTCACACAGTATGTCCAACATATGCATTGGTCATAGTATATGCATTTATCATAGTAAGCATGTACAAATTCACATATGTATAACACAACACAAAAACACTTTTCTATTGTGACATTACAATATTCATGTGTTGTTGCTATTAATGTGTTGTCATCATCAAAAACAACATTACAGGGATTGAGTTCAGCTATCACAGTGCTCCCCTTATCAACAACTGCCATATTTGAATCAAGGGATTTGACTTCCATGAACATGGCTACACTATTTGACAAACTTAAGGAGCATGAATTGGAGCTTAGAAGAGTGATAAAGGAAGAAGAAACTGTTCAGAAGCATTCCGTAGCTGTCAAGATTTCCAGCAAGAAAGCCTCATGAAGCAATGATACAAATGCTTATTCTGATGCAGAAGTACTAGAAAAGGAAGTGCTTAACATGATGGTAAAGAAATTTACTAAGTTCATGAAATCTAGAAACAATGCATCTGATTTTTGTAGGAAATTCAAAAGGAAGCAAAAGAAGAGGAAATACTGTTAATCCCATTGTTCAACGTTAAAGCAAAAGCAGAAAATTGAGGAAAAGCTCAATCAAGACAGGAGAAAAACACAAGCAAAGAAGATCTTATATTGCATGGGAAGATAGTGATTCTGAAGGTACATCTAGTGATGAAGACAATCAAAGTCTAGAGGAGGAGACAAATTTGTGTCTTATGGCTGGATCTGTTAGTTCTGAAAGCAGTGACAACATATTTGAAGATGAACCAATTGAAGACAGGTATTATCAATTGCTGGATGCTTCTCAAGAACTCCATGCAAAGGCAATGAAGCTTAAATACAAGGTTAATTGATTAAACAGTGAAAGAAAAGATTATGAATATAGAATTGATAACCTTGTTGAAGAAAATGATAAATTGAAAATTGATCTTATTGCTTCTCTACAATCTGCTGAGAATGCTAGATCTAAAAATAAAATTGTTGAAAAAGATTGTAAAGATTGTCCTGCATACTTAGAAAATATCAAGTACCTAGCAAGCACATTATCAAAATTTACTCTTGGTATATCAAACTTAGAAGTTGTTCTAGGATTTCAAAGAAGGGTAATTAACAAGCAAGGAATAGGTTACAATGCTAAAAGTGAAAGAATTAACTCAAAGTAATTTACTGATTTGAGTAAACCTTCTACTGTTACCTGTTTCTATTGCAATAATATTGGTCACACTATTAGATCTTGTTATTACAGGAAAGTTGTTGTTCCAAAGGGAAAGTTTAAATGGATTCCCAAAGAACCAACTACTGTTACTAACAGAAAAGGCCCCAAGTTTATCTGGATACGTGCTTCCAAACCATATGATGATTTTGCAGAAAAATAAATTGAAATGGTGGCAGACAAAGACTCAAGGAAGGATCACGAAGGAAAAATCATTAACCTCTTGAGTATTAAATGTGGTAACTCTAGTTTATGTTTGTAATTCATGCATCATTCTTAATTTGCAACATTTTTACTGATGTATGTGAATGATATGTGTTTGCTTGTATTGAAATTGATTGAAAAATATTTTCCCGAATTTTAACCGATTAATTAGTAATGTAATCGATTAATGTTTTCTTAGCGCTTATCTGTTTTCAAAAGTTTGAGATTGGTTTAAGCTTAATCAATTCAAAATCTAATGAAATCAATTAAATTGTTGAACTGAGCTTTTCAAATTTTCACAAATTCAAAATGGCCTTCTCTAAACTTAATAAATCAGGTCTTTTATAAAAACTGATTCATGAGTTCATGAGTCGCACTGTTTCATTACTTTGCCTCTAAAACCTTATATGTGCACAAATATCTATGTGAACTCTGAATCTGTGATGGCTTCTTCATCTACTCGCTGTGGAAAACAGTCATCACCGGTTGAAAGGCAAGCAAATCCCATTGGTTGGATTAGTGATGAGGAAGTGCGAAGTTACTTCGTATGCTTCTGGGGATTCAAAGAAGTCATCAAGCATAAGTTTTTTAATCTTCTTTTCTTCCGCAATGAAGGATTTATATTTCATGAGTGGCTGATTTATCAAGGTCTGGCTAAGTTTGTTAAGTTGGGTGGTGACTACTACTCAAACTTGGTGAACGTGTTGTATGCAAATCTGAAGGTTGAAGGTAACTGTATTCTTTCTCGGGTGAAAGGTGTGGATGTCTGCATTGATGAAGCTATATGGAAGACAGTTGCAGGCTTTCATCATGGTGGGATTAAGTCTCGCTTGGGGATGTCTAGAATCAACAAAATTGCAATTTACAAAGATTGTGTAAGGTTTCTTGAAGAACCAAGAGATTACACTCTCTTTAGGGTTGATGGTTTGAAAAGGGATTAGCATTTTTATGAACTTGTTATAGCTTGGATTCTGCTACCTAGAGGTGGAACTCATTCACAACTCACCATTAAAGATGTGTATCTGTTACATGCTTTGTTGGCTAAAGTTCCCACAAACTAGATTTCTATGATGAATGATCATATGACCAAGATCACCATACAACAGATGTATCACCTTCCATATGCTGTTTTCATTAGCATGATATTGAGACATCATGGAGTTGATGTCACAATTGAAGTAACTTTGGGCTACTCAAAGAAAAACATGATTGAGAAACTTGTCCTACACTATATGGGACTGAGAAAGAATGAAAAAGGCTGGTCATTCAAGGGACGAACATGTACCTGTGGTAGAAGAGGTTGAGCCTATAGGTGCGGATAAGTCTAAGTACTGTTTCAAACCTCAATCTAAGTTTTCTGATTTCTGATTTAATAGCAAACAAGACGTCGGACACCTAGGGAACCGATGTCTATTCTCGCCTAGATGTCGGGGCCCTAACTAATATGACGTCCAAAAAAACTTTTCACCTATCCTGTCAGGCCATTTAGACGTTAGATGGCGGGATCCGACGTCGATATGGCGGAAAAAAAAGAACTTTTCATCTACCCGTCAAACATATACACGTCTGTTAGGAGTGACACCGACGTCTATAATCGTTTATAGACGTCTGGGTGGCGAGATCAGACGTCTATAAGGCGAAAAAGAAAGAACTTTTCATCTACCTATCAGACATATAGATGTTTCTTAGGAGGGGCTCCGACGTCTATAATATTATAGACGTCGGGATCCCTCCTAACAGACATCTATATGCCCAATTTATTTATTTATTGTTTTTTGAATTGTTAGCAAATGTTCACTTTATTTCGTGTTGTTAATATAAGCTATATATTTTCGAATTTTTTTTATGTGGTAACATTCAAAATTTTCGCAAACTGTTTTTCTAGTATTACTATTTTAGTTTCATCCCTTCTTTTTCAAAACTAAATAATAAAATACACTGAAACTTCTTCTTTATGTTTGTTGAACTCAAATTTATGTAATATCAACATAATTGTTTTTCAGAAGAAAAATGTTTTTTAACAACTTTTTTTAACAATATTTTTTATAACAATTTATGTGGTAATTTATAATTCATCCGTTTTAAATATACAAACTAATGAAATAATAATATATATAATCTATTAGTAAAAATTATTAAAAAAAATTATTAATATATCATGGTGTTTCTCAAAATATGTTTTTTAATCAAAGTGTTTAGTTTCTATAAATTGAATAGATTTTATATAATATTTTCATTCCACTCAAACAAATAATTGAGGTGGTCACTAGATTCATAATATTTATCTATTTTTTAATAAATTACTTAATCAATTTTCACCAAAATAAATAATACAATAATATAATATATTAATTATAATGATAACAAATTGGAAAGCGATTTCAATTATTTTCATGTCCTGAGCAAAAGTTTGTGTATTTTTTTCTCCATTTTCCTAACATATTTGGACCCCGATACAAACATGATTGAGACCTGACAAATGCATTGTCATGCAATATTTTCTTTATAATTTTTCTAGGACTTGACCCTATGGGTACGTGAGAATTGGGTTTATTTTGATCTTTCATTTTCATTGATTCTGTTTTGCAAATGAAATGAACTTCGATGTGCACATTTTCTGCTTTCTTATATTCTACCAAAAGTTTTTATTTTTAAATTTTTTTATCTTTTACTTTTTTTTTTCTATTTCTTATATGATTAGAGACGATAAAATGGTAAAAGGGATTAATATCTTAAATTACTTTTTTTTATAATTTTTTAAATTAAAAGGTTTATGTATTATTGGTAAAGGTTTATTACTTCTTTTATATATTAAAAATTTAAAAAAATTGAAATTATCTCCTTTTCCTTTTGCCTTTTCTTTCATTTTTCAACTCTCCGATCATGATCTTGAATAAAATTATTCTGGTCTATTTTTTATAAAAAGGTGGTGTAATCGATCACAATAGATCAAATTGATTCATTTTGTTATTTTTAGTTATAATGATGCAAAGTTTATTTATGTTTTGATTACGTTAGAAACATGTATTCAGAACATAAAACTCAATACTATTTCTACTATTAATATATCTGATAATCTGAGATGTTTTTCTTTTTCCACCATATTCTTTTTTTTTTCTAACATTCTGGCATTGAAGAGAAGAAGCCAAAAGTGTTGAAACAAATGTACATGATTAATTGTATAATTAAATATGAAACATCTACGAAAGCTGGATTATAAAAGATTTGTTAGGTCGAAATGATAACGAAGCATAATATGAGAAATAAAAGAAATAATGTTATTATATTGTTTGTAATAACTACTGATGCTGACTCCATCAAGCACATTAATCATAAAGAAAATTTTGAGAACATTTTTTAATTTTGTTAGTAAAATGAAGCAGTTAGCTTCTTTTATTGAAATAAATATTACATTTTCAGATACATTATATTACTTAGAAAAGTCAGTGTGAACAACCAAATTATATATGTCAAGAATTTATTCTTCATCTTTGGAATTGGTTTCACACAGCCTTAGACAAGTCTAAATGACAAGTTATTTCAAACCGTTAGACGAATTTAACCATGAAAATTTGTTTATATTTTCGTAGGATGTTTGCAACAATTTAATAATGCAGTAAAATGATATTTTGATTTCCAATTCTTATGAAACAATCAAATAACAACTACTTTTTAATATAACAAATATTAAAGTGAGATGAATTATTATTGTTTACAATAACATAACAATATATTTGCTACATAAATATTTGGTAGAGATGTGAATCAACACCGTTCCTGTATCCATAATCTTTCCAACAATTTGTTTCACTTCTAAATATTCGACAAATTTTTATACTGTATATAGACGTAACTACCTGATGAGATACACATGAAAAATATGGGGTGCATAAAGAAATAGCTCAAGAGATGAAAGAAGCATCTTCGTTTACTTTTTCCAAAGGGTCTAAAATAGACCAAATAAGAGCCTGCTATCGAAATAAGTAAAGTATTGTACGAAGTCCGGTCCAATAAAAAAAAAAGTGTAATTTCTTTTTAAAAAATTTGTTGTTATCGAGATATCATAAGATTATAAATTTAAGAACTGATTTTATAAAAAAAAATCATTGAAATATTTTCAAGTGAAATAAATTTAATATTTTAATCTTAAATTAAATTTATGAAGACAATATTTTAAAAATATATATATTAAATAATCAAATAAATATTAATAAAAATGAGAGTCATAAAAATTCTTTATATTAAAATAAAAGTTTTGAAAAGGTTTTCAAAATAGTGAAACGGCTTATAAAAATGTACAGTTGAGCTGAGTTGGATGGACTTTCTAATGTGTTCATATTAGATCCTATTTCCTTTTAACTTCCATATTTTCTTTTTACATCCTCATAAATATGAAAAATCTCTACTTAATCCGTAAAATATATTTCAAAATTGCGCTAATTTATTTTTTAATTTGTAAATAGTACAATTTAGAAGTTTTTTTCTTCGTTTATTTTACTTTTAAAAGATTTTTTTATTTTTGAATTGTGCAATTCAAAAACAATTCAAAAACAATAGATAATAAACTATTTTCAATGCAATGTCGGTGCTATGATGTGGCAGCAGGTAATCTATTCATTACCGCTTCTCATAATTTTTCCACCAACTCTCTCATAAGCTGGCAAATACGCTAACAATATGCGTAATGGACAAAACATCCTTTTGCTTAAACATGTATTTACTTCTTTGATTTTAAATCCGTTGAAACAGTGTTAAAGTTAGGGTGGTGTGAAACGCGTTGGTTGATCATGGGTTAACTTAAAATTACTAAGCTTGATCTGATTTATGTTTTTGGTAGTAAGTAAACAATTTTGTAATTCACTTCAATCCTGTTGATGAAAGAATGAATTGAGTTAATTTAGAATGTTTTGTTATTTTAATTAGTATAATATATTTATTATGGTAGAATAAAGATGAATCGATTAGACTAATTCTTCTATAGTTATATAAATATTGGTCCATTTCACTAAATATTAATGTAAAGATAGAAAAAATTTTAAAAATGTTATATTTATTTTGTAAATTACAAAAATGAGATATAATTGATTTAAAATTTATAGATGTAGGATAAGTCGTCATAAGTCTGGATGACTTTCCAATTGAAATCGTCATGAATACGATTTCTTTAAAAAAAATTGAAAAGGTGAAGTCATCGTGACTTATGACAATTTTTTTTTAATATGCTGAACAAAAGTCGTTAGGAGTGGTAACAACTTTCAATTTATAGGATATCATTCATAGTGGTGACGACTTTCAATTAAACGAAAGTTGTGTATAGTTGAGTGAAAAACGAGCAAGTAAAGAACTAGGCAAGATTGTCTAGTAGTAAAAGGAATTTGACAAGTTTGCTGAGTAGTAAGAAGAAGTTGGCTAGACAATCGAGCAGGTTGGAAAGGTTCGTAAGATATGCAGATTGCTTAAACAATGAGGTGGAGCATATGTAGAACTCAACAAAACAACAATTAGATTAGTGAACTTGAAAAGATTGCAAAATAGTGTGATGAACTTGGCAAGACAGTTAAGTAGTATGGTGAACCTGGCAAGACAGTCGAGTAAAGTGCACAGGCTGGCCAAACAACTGGATAGCCTGGGAGGACAACTTGGATAACTTGAAGCATGCAAAGAGCTCGGTGAAGAGCTTATAGAGTTGGTGAAAAGCCCGATGGAGAACTCGTCAAGTTCAATAACAAAGGATAAGCTTAGCAAGCTCGATTTCACAATGGAATTCGTCATGAGTCAAGACAAAATTGATTCAATTGAAAGTTGTTACCACTTTTGACGACATCCTATAAATTGAACAACATATTTACAAAGTTGTCATGAGTCATGACGACTTCCCTTTTCATAATTTTATGAAGAAGTCATCATAATTCATGACAACTTCAATTGGGAAATCGTTAATACTCATTATGACTTATCTTAAATATACAAATTTTAAGTCAGTTACCTCTTTTTTGCAACTTATTACATGATAAATTACCTCATTTTTTTAAAAATTTCATAAAGAGATGAAGTAGTTAAAAATTAAAGTTTCAATATTTATAACTTGATAAACAAATAAGTTAAACAATCAAACTATTCAAATATTATTAAATAATATTATAGTATTTAAAAATTAAATTGTTAATCTATACTATTATAAGTATGAAATTTATATTTAAAGAAAAACGTATAAAAAAGTGATAAAAATCTAAAAACACTAGTACAGTCAGGGGAAACGGCACCGATTATTTTTGTCTATAGGCAGCGGTTTCTGAACCGAGGCATATTCAGGCGAGGTAAAAAGTCTAATACTTTTGGTCTCGGTTCCCAACCGAGGCATAAAAGAAGAGGATTCGGCCTCAGTTCAGCCATAACCGAAGCCGTAAAGTTTTTTGTTTTTTTAATTTTTTTTCGTAGGACTTTATGCCTCGGTTCCCCTTAACCGAGGCAGTAAGTCTCACTCTACTGCCTCTGTTCAGGCTACAACCGAGGCAGTAGACTCTTTGTTTTTTTTTCTCTTCCGCAACACATTCTGCTTCGGGTTTGACCATAACCGAGGCCGTAAGTGGTCTTTCGACTTCGGTTTTGGCCTGAACCGAGGAATATAAGTACGTTTTTTTTTTAAAATGATGTCTGTTTCTGTAACATTCCCAACCACAGAAACATACCTGCATATATTTTTATAACCAGAACAGTCCAGAATAATGCAGAAACGTATATTTTAAATTAAAATTATATTAAAACATAAATATATTGAATGAAATCATAAATCAAC
>NC_142168.1:72386855-72464751 GCF_029865625.1 Vigna umbellata | reverse complement strand
TTGCCTCCTTTCAGAGAAATGCAAAAATGTTTCTAGCTTTGAGACTTTATATAGTCTAAGAAAACAAAAATAGGCGTTGTCTTTTGCATGAGTAGAACAAACCTTCAAATGATCACTTTTATTCTTAATGGCATTCAGTTTTGATAATCAAGATGTTCATATAGATGGCATTCACTACACCTCCTAGTTCCTATGCATAATTTACAGTTGCCTTACT
This sequence comes from Vigna umbellata, assembly GCF_029865625.1. NCBI lineage: Eukaryota > Viridiplantae > Streptophyta > Magnoliopsida > Fabales > Fabaceae > Vigna > Vigna umbellata. The sequence continues at coordinate 72,464,534 of NC_142168.1, read as the reverse complement.
ATCAGAAAGGTTGCATTAATACCATTCATGTTCCTTGATTCACTAATCTCTGTACAAGTTCTTATATTCACTATTACATTTTTATTATCAGAGATTTCAAGGGTTACTGGAAAGAATGAATTGGTGCAGACCCAAGGGTTTGGTGACTTTGATAGAATTCGATTCATAAATCCAAATCATATGGCTTCTCCAAACTCAACATCAAACTTTACTGGCTGGAACAGTCTGTCACATGAAGTAAGCACCTGAGTTTTATGTTCTATGCAGTGTATATCATTTATGTATTGTTGTAAAAAATCTGATTCTTAACCTGTATAGTTCTAGCACTAAATGTGTAGATTCCCTCTTCTCCATTGTGTCCAAGGTGGCAACATTGCCTCTATCAGAAATTTATATATGCTTTAATCTTTGTTGTATAACACAGTTTGATTTCTTTCTATCATGTACCGACATTCCTCTTATGTATCTGTTTCATTATTTCATTGTAATCTCTAGTTTCTTTTACTGATTTGTTAAACTTGTTATACATCAGAGGTTAGCTGGTATGCAGGGACTAAACATGGATTGGCAAACTTCATCCGTTGTTCCAAGTTCTCCCATTGTGAAGAAAATATTGCGCTTGGATATTCCTAAGGATAGCTATCCAAATGTAAGATTTGTAACATGCTTCACAGCACTTTACTATAAACAATAAATCAAGCTTATTATTATGATATTCTGATAGTTTTAGGACTTCAATTTCTATGCACTGTCAGTGTAAAAGTTTTACACTGTCAATGAATCAAATATCATGACTATGACTAGTATGACTTCCAATGTAATTATTGTAAAAGTCAATAAACTTGCTACATATGAAGATTTTGATTGATGATGATGACAATATAATGGGTGCGTGAACTATTTAGTTTTGTATTCTTTTAACCTTTGGGTTAATAAGGCTATTTTAATTTTCAGTTTAATTTTGTTGGCCGGCTTCTTGGCCCTAGGGGTAATTCACTGAAGCGAGTTGAAGCTACTACAGGGTGCCGTGTATTTATCAGAGGGAAAGGTTCAATTAAAGACTTAGACAAGGTAACATCCTCTGGTTTATGCATTGTTCACTAACTTTATGGAGCCTGATTTTCTTGTCATCAATTTTTCATAGTTTCTCCTTTAAATTTGTTGAGTACTTTTGTTGTTTCCACATCAATGTTATTTGTGAGCTCTAAATTTGTTCTAATTTTCTCACTATAAAGGAAGAGTTGTTAAGAGGAAGGCCTGGCTATGAGCACCTGAATGATCCACTTCACATTTTAATTGAAGCTGAACTACCTGCCAGTGTTGTTGATGTAAGGTTGAGGCAAGCACAGGAAATCATACAAGAACTACTTAAACCAGTGGTATTTTTCTCCCTTTCCAACTACGTTACAGAGTTTACAACTTTTTGATTCTTTATAGTGACTTTTTACATGGAAATAGTCATTTTTCTTGTTTTGACTGACATGTCAAATATCTATACGATATTTTATAGTGTGGTAAATTATCAACCAACTTAGTCTGATAGTGACATTTTAATTGAAAAAAGTAAAATGTTTTAAAGTGAGGACTAAACTGAAACCAGAAAATGTGATGAGAGATTTTTTGCAACTTTTTCCCTCTGTATCATGGCTACCACTTATGGTTAACAGTGTGACTAACTAATGAAAGGCAATATTGTAAGCATATTAAACCATGCCCTTCTTTCTGCACAAAATTGTATTTGTTTTTCTTTTCCTTCAAAGGAAAGCCTATACCAGGAAAAGTGCTACAAATATTTTATTGTGCCTTCTTTTCAAACAAATTTTCTATGAACAAAGTAACATGATGGAAATATCTTGTGTAGTTAAGAAAGTTTTTCTGATTCTCCTCCCCTTTCATGTGCAGGATGAGTCACAGGACATTTACAAAAGACAACAACTAAGAGAACTAGCTATGCTTAATTCCAATTTCAGAGAAGAGAGCCCTCAACTGAGTGGTAGCATCTCTCCATTCACTTCTAATGAAATAAAACGGGTCAAAACTGATCAATAGTGATTATATGTTGAGAATTGTTGCATTCCTTGAATGCTGAATGCTTCCTGTAACTAAATTTTGTAAAGCTGCAATGAAAAGACCTTGCTGATTTGATGCTGCTGATTTGAAGAACAAAATAAAGGAGAGAAACAACATAGTATTCATTGTCACTAGACAAGAACAAAAACTATTCAACTACATTTTGACCTATTTATGGCCCCATTATCATAATGATATTTTTTTTATCTTAAAACTGTCTATTTGCAGTATTGGAAAGATATGTTTTCATATCAGATGTACTTCAACTTCTTCTTATATCTGCAATTTTTCTAGTTGAGTTGCACTTATATTTATCTAAAAAATTGACTTCACTCAAATCCTTATCACATGCATGACCATATGTAACTATGCATGTTTGCTACAGTGTACTATTTATCTACAAAGCACAATAATTTCTCAATATCATGTGACAAAGTTTGGCATATGTTACTGAGCATAAAAAGTATTTCACTACTTGTTCTCAGTGTGGCCACTTCTTTGATAAAAAGTTTGGCCAAATGAGCACCAAGCAAAAACAATTGTGCTATATGCACTTTTTAACAAACCCCTTTTGTAGCACAAAATCATGTCTTGGGGTTAACATCAATGGTGGGGGCCTTAGAATTTATTGTTGATGTTGATGTTATTGACCATGACTATGGTGATAGTCTAAAAAGACAAACTAACCTTCTTGTAGGTTGACTCATAGATCATTGTCTGTGTAAAGTTGGGGATATTCTAGATTGCATTTCTCCACCATTCATGCAGCAATCATTTCACTATGGACATCACTTGCTTTCTTCAACCCTTTATGAACCTCCTTTACACCCCATAAAGATAAACTTTTTCTTGGATGGGAATAAAGATGAACTCAAAGATGCTTTTCTACTAAATCGATCTATCAGATGACGTCATTGTATCATTATAAAATCAGGTCAGAAATCAGTTTCTACTAAATGGATTTCAACCTGTTTTTCTGTCACTGATGTTGAGATTGAAGAACAGAAATGAGCTTTTCGAAGTCCATTTTTCATCATAAGGAGCAAAAGAATGTGTTTAAATGAATGTTTGACTATTATGTTGGTTCAAAATAAAGTTGAATTTGGGAAACAATTGTACTTGGAAGTGTTTTTCATATTTCTAAGGGTTGGTTTTGAATAGCTTATTTTGCTTAATGGTTTTTTATACATTGAATATATTAATTCAACTATTAGATTGAGAGTTCTTCTCACTGACTAAATTAAATTAAACTTGCTAAACTTTAAAAAAAGAATTAATGTAAGGTCTCGAAAATTTAAAACCTCCACCTGTCAAATCACCCCATTAATGGTCTAAACCCTGTCCAGAAATTTTATTAAGAAACGCACCCACAACCTCTCGTTCTGAACACCATTTAATGCACCATCGCCACACGTGCAGTGCCATTAAAACGCACTCACACTCACTCTGCATGCAACTGCCAAGTGTCACTTTGGAACATTCGAAAACGTTAGTGGAATCCAAGTGGCAGTAGGTGAATGGACGTCCGTCTTACGTGGGGAGAGAAATTAATTTTTCTGAAAAACACTCTTCCCACTCTTCTGCATGCTTCGTCTTCTTCCCCAAACTTTTGATTTCCAAATTCTCTAACTTCTCTCTAGAACCTCCATCTTCTCTCTACCATAACTCACTTTCTTCTTCTCCGATCAAATTTCAGAGACCGTAGAAGAGATCCAGACGTCCTAAGCTTTCCATCAACCCGAACAAGTTCAAGTCTTGAATCTGGTAAGTTCGTCCCTTAGTTGTCCATTATTAGGTCTCATGCAAAACCAAATAGGGTTACTTGCATTCTCCTTGTCTGAATCAAACTTTGGTTCTGTAAATGGTTGTAGTTCGCAAGAGTTGAGTGATCTGAGGATAGAAGTGGTAGTTGGGCGAATCCAGAATTTACACGTTAGGACGTTCGTTCACTACTGGACCAGGTAAGGGAAGCTTAGTAATATAATTTATACTTGTATGTTGTATGTAGACATGATATGAACTGAATGTATGAGATGTATGCTGGTTGAGTATGCATGATCGAACGTTGCTGTACTGGATGAATATGATATGTGTTGGTTGAAATGTATGATATGGGTGATACGTGAGAATATGAAATATACATGTTTAGAAGCGAATGAATGTAAGTGAAACTTGAATATCAACTTCCTTATGATAACGTATGTCCGACATTAAACGGTTCTCGACCGTTTGGTGTTCTAGTAAACTTCTTTGAATTGGAATACTTTCATTTGGGAAGGATTCTGGTTGGGCATGAGCTATGTAGGTCTTTTACTTAGAGCTCATAATGAGCAGTGTCGATCTTACACATAGTAATTGTATTGGGTAGAGCTCGGTCTTACACCAAGCGCTCTTACTCTTCTCTTAAAAAACCCTTGGTAATACAGATCATCCATCTGTGTCGACCGACAGTGTCGAGCATCCTTGTAATACAGATCATCCATCTGAGTCGACCGACAGTGTCGAGCATCCTTGTAAAACAGATCATCCATCTGAGTCGACCGACAGTATCGAACATCCTTGTAATACGGATCATCCATCTGTGTCGATCAATAGTGTCGAGCACCCTTGTATAACAGATCATCCATCTGAGTCGACCGACAGTGTCGAACATCCTTGTAATACAGATCATCCATCTGTGTCGACCGACAGTGTCGAGCATCCTTGTAATACGGATCATCCATCTGTGTCGATCAATAGCGTCGAGCATCCTTGTAAGACATATCCTTCATTTGTGTCGACCAACAGTGTCGAGCACCCTTGGTAATACAGATCATCCATATGTGTCGACCGACAGTGTCGAGCATCCTTGTAATGCAGACCATTCATCTGTGTCGACCGACAGTGTCGAGTACCGTGTTAATACAGGTTGTTCATCTATCTGGTAGTCGGTATTACTTTATTTTGGAATGATGAACATTATATGAGATGAATAAATGTTTGTGAAATTCGAACGAGTATTCCAAGGAGGAACGTCTCTATGATCTAAATGTGATATGTTGTATAGTATGACCATGGTAAAATCGCTGATGGCTGTTCATCCTGATATTCCATGAGTGCTCGTCCTCATGTAGAGGGGAGTAGGTCATGCGTGGGAATGGCAGGAGACTCTAGTCCTATTGAGTACTTTGGACTGATAGGGTTAACCTCGGTTGGCAGCTGATGGATGGTTCCAGTTACTACATCACCCGGGTGCACGAACGCCTGCGGTTACATGGATTCATACAGTCCGGACCGTCGTTATTTATGAGAGTGGGATGATTTACTCTATGTTGATTTATTTGTGTATTTCTTGTATGTTGATTTCATATGTTAAAAATTTATATGAGTTGTATGAATTAAATTACCTAAGCTTACCCTGTGTTTATCTCCTTGTGTTGTCGTTCGTCTGTGTACGTCCGTCTTGTCTATGCAATGATCATCCGTGTGGATGTGAGCAGACGGAGAGATGTTGCTTGAAGAAACTCTGGAAGAAGAAAATTTGGAGGACGCCAATCTGGTCGAAGTAGAGGTTAAAGTCGAGCCCTAGAACGCTCGTTTAGTTGTAGACTTTAGTGTTTGTGTTTAGATGTTTGGACGTTCGGTTAAAGTTTGTAAAACCGTTCGTCTTTAAAATTTGAAATACTGCTGTATGGTGGTTTCTCTTTGTACTTAAGCAGCGTTCGTTTTGGAATTTTTATTATGTGTAAGACTACATGTTTTAACTGTTAATTGTAATTAATTCTAAATTATAGTGATTACTGTATTTTGGGATGTTACAATTAAAGATTACTTTATATTTGATATTTCATCAGTTAACTTTATCTTTAACTTATAATAATCTTTTTAAAATTTAAGAATATAGGATATGAAGTTACATATCTAAAAATTAGTATATATAGATGATGAAAAATATATTATGTTAGTCCATGCATATATTATTCAAAAAGAAATATTAAAAAAATATCATTAAAATTAATATTAAATTATATTTATTTCTACATTCGTTCTAAAAGTAACAGTAACGTTTTATCTAAGTTCTTATGCGATCGGACTCAGGAGTCCAATCCATAAATAATTTTCTATACCAAAAAAAAAAACTGACAAGTTCATTAATAATAACTCAATATATTCTTTTTAATATTTATTTATTAAGATTAATTTCGCGTATTTGTATTATATTTGTGTGATTTGGGTCTTAGATTTATATTGCGTAAATTGACTAAATTACACAAATAGTTTCTTTAGGTTTTGAAGAATTACGTTGATACTGCATTTGTTAATAATACACAAATATTTTATTTTTAAAATATTACATTGTCCCATTCTTTTGTCACATGTCATCCTTCTTAAGTTTTAATAATATTACATCATATCTTAAATTTTAAACACAATATATATATACAAAACTATAATTTAGGAAAACTTCGTGGACTTTCAATGTAATTTATTTTATATATTATAATTGTGTAATTCTTATTATTATTAATTTTTTAGGTTAAAGTATATTTTTCGACTCCTTATTTACATATTTGAATTCGTACATATAAAATTTATTTATGTATTTTTAAAATGTGCGAAATTCATCTTCATTTTGGACGGCGTTACTTTTGTGATCAGCCGACGGCGAGTTGGGTCAACGTGTAGGAAAATCAATATCGATTGGTGGAAGCCATCTGGTTTCGCGCAAGAGAAGGAGTAAAGGGAAAGGTTCGCATTGACGCTAGCAAAGCCACTTGTAGTGATAATGGTATTCGACGACGATCCTGGCTAGCAAGAGGAACGCAACGGCAAGCTGCGGCTAGTGCAGACATCGCTCGTTAGAGGAAGAGCGAAGGGTTTTGGCCTGGTTGCCTTTGGTGCGCGTGCTTAAAAAGGAGAAGATGGAGGGAGGAGGTGAACGCTGGCGATTCCTGGAGATGAGAAGAAGATGAAAGAGAAAAAGAAAAAAAAAAAGAAATGGAAAAGAAAATAAAAATTAAAAAAAACTATTTTTTTTTTAAATTACACGGCATTTCTTATTTTAAATTATTAATCAGACATGTCAAATACCACTTGGCTACGTCATCTTCTTCAATAAACAAATTATCACAAAATTAACACTGGACAAAATATATTTAACTATTTTTTTAATTGATTTTTTCAATGTTTAAGTAAATAATAATATAACAGTTATTTATTATGTTATTTGACACATGTATTAATGATATTTGGTTGTAATTGCTAGAATTGTAATTAAGTCACAAACTTTTTTTATTTAATCAAGATAATATATTTTTTTTCTAAAAGTTTGAAGAACTAAAGTTCCAATTAAGTCTATCTATTACCATATACTTATTTTGTAAAACCCAACAAAATAGTATTTTAGTAATGGTCTTAATTTAAAAATAGTGAGACTTGTTATTTTAATATTAAATGATTTTTTATAAATAGTTTTGTTATAAACAAATTTTATTATTTTAAAACATATTATTTCTCTATTAAACACTCTTCTTGAGTTTTATATCATCTATTTAAGAGTTTTGACTTTTTAGTCGTCTTTTTGATGATCAGAAGGTGTCTAATCAAATACGGCGACAAAGTTCACATTTCTAGCTGATCAATATATGTCATAGAGCAAGTAAGTTTCGACAATTTTTTCTTTTCTCGTTTCTAATATGGTTTTAGAAGAATTAAGTGTAGTTGCATGTGTAATCTTGCTTTATCTACTCATTCTTGAGTAATCTAAAGTCCTATGGACTCTGTCCACTTCCAATTTGGTGTTTCGTATGTTCATCTAGACATTCCTTGCATTTCAAGCAATCGATGAGACGTAGTTAGAGTTGGGTTGTTCATTATGAGGTGAGGAAAGCTAGTATTTTCTCTAGGTTATGTTTGTTGTATATGTTTAGTATTTTTTTATGTTCGATTTTACGATGAAACTGAAATTGTGAAAAATGGTTCTAATATGCATTATGTTTAGATGATGACTTTGGAATGCATGATGCTTGGATGATTAATATTTGGTGATGATTAATTGATTATTGTTATAATGGTTGTAAATTTGATGATGTTGGATAATTGGAATTGGATGTGATTCTAATAAGTAATAGGTGGTCCAAAAAACATAAGTGTGTAGTTGAAAATGGAGGTTTCAATGGAAAATCTGTGAGATATGAATTGGTGTGAGAAAGCAGTTTTTCCATGTCTATTATGGGGTAAATTGAAGTCTGTTAGAAGTGTGTTTTAAGTGGAAACTGATCTAAGATTAAAAAGGGTGGTCAATGGTTAATGTTTGAGTGGTTTTAAGTACAAAATGAGAGGTTTGGGTAGTGAAATTTTGATGTAAGGAGTTGAGACTGAATTGAAGAGTTTAAGGTCTATGTTGGAGCCAATTAGGACTTGTCTAGTCCTTTAGTTTGCTATAATTGGTGTAGGAAGTGGTAAAAGTGAGTTTAGGTAGCCTATAATGGCTAGTTTGATTTTGGAGTGGTCAATTTGAGTTAGAGGTGTGTTTTCTGAGGTGTCTTAATGCCTACGGGATTGCAGGAACAATTCAAACTTGTGTAGAGGGTTACCAAAGTCAAAATAGGTGAATTTTAGAAGCTTATGCAGCGCCCGAGCGCCCCTTAAGCGCTATTGCACCCTTTTTTGGGTTTTAGTTTTTGGATCTCAAATTTGGAGTTCTAGATATCAGTTTTGGACATTCTTTAGGTCGTTTTGGGGATTTTGGACCTTTCTGGAGCTGTTGGTGAGGGTTTCCAAGCCATTTTCCTTGCCTAATGTGGGTATCAAGATGCTATGAAGAAAATTATGTTATTTTGTGACTTCTGATAACTTGTAAGTGTGTTTCTAATTCTTTAATGTACGATTAGGAGTCTGATGTATTGATATACTAAGTGAATGTGAAGTGATCTCAATGGTTTCAAATGATTTCAAAGTTGTGAAAGTGAGTTCCAAGGTGGAATTCCCGGTTGTGGTTTCTAGTGTGGTTAGGATGAATGCATGTAACTTAGTCTTGGAAGTTTTTCTGACACTCTAATGGTCTTACTTTCTCAAACAGAGAGGTTTGACACATTTGGTGAGAGTAACAAGAGGTCTTTTTAGTCTTTGGTGCTTCCAGTATGATCTAAGGCGTGAAAGAGACTAACATTGTGAGTATGGTATGGTGAAACTCATTAGCAATGACTTTGCAAAGCAGTAGAAACCACCACAAGTGCATAACCCGCCATAGTTCGACGTTCATTCTAAGTCCAGACAGTCCAGTTAAAATATGGTTATGTATAAAGTGTTTGGTTGGTTAAATTGTGTTATATGTATAATGTGTGGAATTTTTAAAATATTTAAGTATATTATGAAATGTTTTGTATCACTAACTTACCCTTACTTTTTGTGTTTTGTCTATTTGTGTGTTGTTTTTTCTTTTATAATGATCACTTTAACTAATGTAAGCTTTGGAAGAGAACATCTTTTTAATTGATTCAGTGATTGGTTGAGAAAGAAACATAAAAATAAATAGTTTTGGCTCTTCAAGGGTGAAATATTATGATTTAGTAGTATCAGGTTCCTTGTCAGTTATGTATATACAATTTCTTTTAGTAGTTTTATATTATTAAAATAGAATGTTACATATTTAATGTGAATTTTTCAAAATAAAAATAAAATTTAAAGAATTTAGTAAGATTATGCTAAATAATTTTTTATCAGCTTTAATTAAAGAAATACCATACGTTGCAAGATTATATTTGAATAAAAATGCATAATATAATATATTGTAATTTTTTAAAATATTGTTTTATCAGTTTATAGTTTACTGTAAATATTTCTTGGTAAATAATTTCGCAAGACAGATGTATTTTTCTTGTCAAGATAAACAATATTTAATCGTCAACATTTTTACTGATATAATTATTTCTAAAGTAAACTAAATCAAATATTGTAAGTCCTGAAAGTAATTTATTAAATACTTCATAATAGAGTAAATCACAGTGATATTTCTTGAGGTTTTCATAAATTACACTTTTCTTTTTATATTAGTATAATAAGATAGAAGTAATGTGAGTACTAATTAAATATAATTGACAGCGTGGTTGAATATATATTCTGATAACAACATGTATTAAGAAATTTTAATTTTGTCTTTTATAAGCATATAGTTTGCTGAATTGGTCCAAAGTTAGATACGCATGCCACACATGTCATCAAAGGAAACTGATGCATCAAACTGCTTCTTCAAACTTCCTTTTAAAATTTCGTATTTCTGGAAACTTTCTTTTATTTAAATGTAATTTCAAAGTTTAAAATAATAGTAATTACACTTTTCTTGTTTATAATTTTGTTTATTATTATTATTATATATATATTATAAATATTTTCTTAAAATAAAATAAAATAATTATATTTCTTACTTTCTTCACAAGAACCTTAAAGGGAACATCCACTCCTTTTTTTTTTGTTATTTATCTGAATTATCCGGCCTCTTTTAAAAAAAATGATAACCCTTCCTTAAATGTTCCTTTTACTTTTAACCTACCATATAAAGTCTATTAACAAGTTATTTACTCCTTTTTCTTCTTTTCTTTTTTATGAAATGTTGATACATTATAAATTACGAACCTCGGTGAAAATATAATTATCACTAAAATAATCTAGTGCTACAATGAAATAAATTTTAAATTTATCATGTTACTAAACAAAACTAATTAGTTTTTGGATATAAATTCAAAATCTCCCTGTGTCATTCAAAATTAATTAATATTTAATAATTACGACATCAAGTAAATTTAATTAATATTTAATAATTTACGACATTAAGTAAAGTTAATTACTATTTAATAATTTATGACGTCAAGTAAATTTAATTGATATTTAATAATTTATGACATCAAGTAAATTTAATTAATATCTAATAATGTATAACACCTTCCTTTCCATGTATTTTTGTTATTATTATAATTTTTTTTTTCCAGAAAACACCATACACACCCAATTTACTAAGTAGGGTATTCTTGTAAGATATGTCGGTAACAACGTGGTCCTTTTTTATTGTACATAGACCCACTCCAATAATAATAATAATAATAAACTAAACAATTTTTTTATAAATTAAAATTAACCTATTTATTATAGAAATTATTTTTATTAATTTTAATTTATGAAAATTCTATATTAAAGAATACACGTTTTTCATATTAAATAAGCTTCTTCGAAACCATATAGCTCATTCCTTCTTTACCCTTATTATTGATCCAACTTTTCTTCCTTCACATTTACACTCGACCTTTTAGTTTTAAATACGATACAAATCTAGAATTAAGAAAATAAAGTACTTTTACTATAACGTACAAAGATTAACTAACACCAAAATTATTTCAATAATAATAATAATCTCAAATTTAATTTCTAATCATATTAACTAGTTAATTGTCATCTTAATAAATTCAATAAAGATTTTCTCACACAAAAATTAATCAACCTATAAAAAAAAGTTAAGAACACATGATACACTTTTGGTAGTTAAACTTTTACTAGCAGTTGTGTCATATTTTACTAATTTCGAATTTCTTGATATTTCTCAAAATTTTAAATTTAGAAAGAAAGAGAAGCATTATTATCACTTTCTAGGGTATAGTACATAGATATTTTTTTGTTAGAGGTCTAGCTCGCAATAAAAGAGAATAATACACTGACGTGAGACACCATTAAACTATTGCACAATAGATTCAAATCGAGTTTATTTTTATGTTAACCCATAGTTTTAATTATAGCCGGCTATATATGATCTGTGTCTAAGGCTATGGATATTATATTTTTGTTAGTTGCGGTTCATTTTCAGAATCTCTGTGAGCCTTGCATGTGTCACGACCTTTGTCCTAGTAGGTTCATCAATCGTCATGGAAACAAGTACGGGTTTGGATCCGACGCTTCCGCTTCTCCAAAAGGACAATTATGAGAACAACTCCGCCAAAAACGGTGGCCGGACTGACCGACTCACTCGTCGGAACTCGGTCAACTCTATCAGAACCTTCTTCTTCTCCAAGCTTCCCGATAAAGTCCGTTCTGGCCTCGACTCCGAGTCTCCCTACGACGGCATTAACCTCTCCTCCACCACCGCCTTAAGCAAAGGTCTATGTCTATATATATGAATATAAGTTTAATGAATATTTGTGTATAAATATGTTTGGTCTTTAATTTTGTATTGAATAACTGTTCACAGAATGTATGATTAAGTTTATATTTGTGTTATGCACATATCACACTGGTGAATTTTGTGTTATGTGTAAAGTCAAATGTCAACAGAGAAATTATTGAAGGCTGTGATGCGTGTTCTTGATGAATCTTGCTTTTTTCTGTGAAGTTCTTGAATAATGTTTTTCTTTTCTTTTTCTTTTTCTTTTTTTTTTATTTTTTTTATTTTTTTGCTAAACTAGTCACCTAGTTTCTCATTTTATAATGTATAGCCTCTACATACTTCTATATAACAATTTATCACTGTCGGGATGTTCTGTGGTGATTTTAAACTGTTAAAGTTTCGGTTATCTTGTAAACGTCGCGGAATATGCTGTGTTTTGGTTTAGAACTTAGATCGAAATGACTGTAGGATGAAATAAATCCTGTGTTTTGGTTTAGACTTAGAACGAGATGACTATAAGATGAAATAAATCGTTTGAGGTTCTTTTTAACTTTGAATTTGGTTGAGCTACAGGGGAAATAGAATACTATGAAAGACAATTAGCTACTCTGAAATCGTTTGAGGAAGTGGACTCTGTGGTGTCATCTGATTGCATTGATGAGGAAGACAGTGCTGGACTAGCTCAACAAGAAAGAGCGATGAGGATTTCTAATTATGCAAATGTAGCATTGTTGATATTAAAGGTGATAGATATGTCATTTTGTGTGTCTGTCTAGAATGCATGTGTTATATCTGAAGTAGCGACCAAGTCATGAAAGGATTCTCTCCAGTGTTTAGAAGAGAATTGATTTTTTGAACTAGCTTAGATCCTGTTGGATAAATGTCTTCACAGTGTAAAAAAAGTAAGAAAGAAAAATAAGTAAGCTTAAAATTATATTATATATAAGTTAAAAGCAGTTTTAGAAGAAACTAAATGAAAAAACTTTTACGTATTAACAATCACGTAAGCTTATTTGGACTTGTGGATGAAGCTTAGTTGATTGTTTAAACTTGTTTAATCATAATTAACTCCTTAAGTGATTGTTTTTCTACTGCCATTATTGATAATTTTTCTGAAAAATAACAATATATACATATCTTTGTCTAGAGTTATGCGACCATAAGGAGTGGGTCAATAGCTATTGCGGCATCAACTTTGGATTCGCTGCTTGATCTCATGGCTGGTGGCATACTTTGGTTCACTCACCTCGCAATGAAGAACATAAATATCTATAAATACCCAATAGGAAAGTTAAGAGTTCAGCCAGTTGGCATTATTATCTTTGCAGCAATCATGGCTACACTTGGTGGGTCAAACTGAATTGAGCTATTCCTGTTTTCTCACTGTCCATTATGCTCTTATATTTTTATTCAAAAGTGTTTCCTTCTCCTGGGAGTTGCATGCCGCAATATCCCTTTTATTTAAATTAAAAAAATTCAGTTAAAAGTTAAAGATTTCTGATTCAGATTTCAATCTGGATGTGCATCAGCTCATGCTTAATGCAAACCAATACGAAGGAATCAAATTTCTTTACTTTTGCTCTTTTCAGTAGAATCTAACTGCTCGAAGTTCTAATGTCTATGGTGAACTTAAAGAGACAATATTGTTTCCCAAACAATAGAACAAAATTCTTAAAGGCTTTCTTATTTACCTAATTAAGGAAAAGGATTCAGCTTAGGTTATAGCTGATAACAGGTTGCTTACAGAATGTCCAATATGATGGGAGATATGTTTAGAATTATTATTTTTTCATTCGACCATAAATCAAAAAGGTCCTAGTATGAGAAAGAATGCTGCAGGCGGTATACCGTCTTCCCCAAGCTTTTAAACCCCACAATTGACAACATACAGCTTCTACCAGAATCAAAGTCTTTAAATTAGTTTTTCTTAATGAAGTGATAGATAAAAGGTGAACTTCAATATGTTGAAGTATACGTTCAAATGTTAATGGTTGTAATCCTACTGCTTTTTAAATTTACATATTTAGTACTCTATAGTTTTCACATATTTGTGTTATTAAAAGTACTGAAATGCATTCGTATATTAACAACTAATTCAATTCACTATAGGCTTTCAGGTATTAATCACAGCTGTACAAAAACTAATAGAAAACAGTCCTAGTGAAATTATGTCCCCGGAACAGATAATATGGTTGTACTCTATTATGCTATTTGCAACAGCAGTGAAGCTTGTGCTCTGGCTTTACTGTAGAAACTCGGCAAACAAGATTGTCCGTGCCTATGCAGATGTATGGTGGTTCTCTTCTGATGTTTCTTTATGAATGAAGTTAAAATACAACTGAACTATCTCAGAAATGCCAACTTGCAGGATCATCAATTTGATGTTGTAACAAACGTGGTTGGATTAGTTGCAGCTGTGCTTGGTGATAAATATTACTGGTGGATCGACCCGATTGGAGCTATTATGCTTGCAATTTACACTATTACAAATTGGTCACGCACTGTCATGGAAAATGCAGGTATATCCTTATCAGCGTTCTGAAACAGACAGATTTTAGCGAGTGTATGTGCCCATGAGAGAAAGCTATAAACGAACATCGATAACTTATTAGCTAAGTTTACGACACTCGTGTCCCATGTTGGGAGACGGATATTAAATCAGGGTTCTCCACTAAGCACAAATGTCGTTAACTCTAGAAAGTAGATTCTTTTACATCTAGCTCTTACTGCTTCAACCACCACTTTTCTCAAGTCCTGGTGTCTATCAAAACTCTACTAATTCTGATTCTGTATAACTTTCTATGTAGTTTCACTGGTGGGACAATCTGCACCTCCTGAAGTTTTGCAGAAGCTCACATATCTCGTTATAAGGCACCCTAGAGTCAAGCGCATTGATACTGTTCGCGCATATACATTTGGGGTTCTGTATTTTGTGGAGGTATGCTCTATTCATACAAAATCGATTTGCCAAAAATTAAACTATAAATGACTACCTATTTGCTGATTTTATCATTCTATATTAGCAACGAACAAATAATGTTAGGGAAGTTATTGTCTAGGTCTAACTCATTATCACAAGAGAAAAAAGCAACGAACAAATAGCCCTGTTCTATTCGTTTTTAATATAGAATGTTAGAAAAGTGATTGTCTAGGTCCAACTCATTTTCACAATAACATTCACGCTGAGCAATTTATGACAATCAGATGCGATGTCTCCAATTGGGTTCAATTTGTTAAATCTTATAAATTACAACTTGAAACTAAATCCAGGTCCGCTTGAATTTATGGAGCACAGACTATCAGAAGCGATTTTGCATCCAATTTTGCCCCAGAAAATCATACAAGTGTCACATGGCATCTAAATTTAATATAGAAATTCATAAAAGAGGAGTGAACCACTTTATAAGTTTTTGATAGACCAACAGTCTCATTTTAAACTTTGTAGTTGATCATATTTAGATAAAACCTGGTCATTATTGTTGTTGTACAGAAATATGCTTTCCTTTCGGGCTTTCCCTTAGTTTTATAGTAGTATTTTTCTTCTATGTACTTAACACTAACATATTTGTGACGACTGAAGGCTTGGGCATATCGATACTTGCACATGGTTTAGACTATATAACTATTTTTTCGTAATGGTTCGCATTAATCCATGCTCGAATTATTGAGAGATAAACTATGTGCATGTATGAAATTGGATGCAATTCTCTGGTAGTACAAATAAAATATATTTCTTCTATCTGGATTATGCTGATTGCATGATTTTTTTAAATCATTAATAAAAATTAAGAAGTCATATTTCAGTACGATTAGATTTTGTCTCTTCATTTGGATTCGGTTTGTAACAGGTTGACATTGAACTGCCAGAAGATTTACCCTTAAAAGAAGCACACGCCATTGGGGAGAGCCTACAGATAAAGCTCGAGAAACTCCCAGAAGTTGAGCGGGCGTTTGTTCATTTAGACTTCGAATGTGATCATAAACCAGAGCACTCAGTTCTCGTCAAACTGCCCAACAATCAGTCTTGAGCACATTTATCAGGTATATGTATAAAACTGCCCAACCTCTGTTGTAGAGTCTATGGCAAATAACTTCTTCACGAAGAACGAAACTTTAAGCAGTAGAGAAGGATCCAGCTGTTTGTTGTGTGAAACGGCAACCATTATGTTTGCAAAAATTTTCCTTTTAATTAAATCGTTATTTAGTTCAGAAGAATTGTTGTCTGGAAAAGACGAAATACGCTAAAAAAACAGAGAAGGGGTCCTTGTAGACCTCGACATCTTTACCACAGTTCAGAAACAATATACACAACAGAAACCATATTTATTTATTTCTATTCCGTTTAAAGTGTGATAGAATAATGAGATTTCAATACAACAAATGTGCGTCTTTCAAGCTCCCAGGGCATTTGGAAGACAGATTGATACATAATTTATAGTTACAGTTCAGACCATAATCAACAGGTAACAAATGAATTCACCAGGTGAAACGAAAAGCCATACATTCAATTAATTTCCTACTGGTAAATGACCTAAGCAGTAGCTGGTAAGAAAGCTCTTCCGGGCGCACGATTTGCCAAAGGTCCGTGACACCCAAGAACCTGAGAAGGACAAAATCAAATAGTCAATCTACTAATCCTAAAGAAAGTCAAATCAAAATTTCCAAGTTCCCTTCTAAGTAAGGGATATAGTGAATCACATTGCAGAAATACTTTTCAAAATCACATTTTATGATCTAAGAAGGACAAACCTTGGCATTGACCCCATCCGGCACAATTCTGTTTTCAGACTTCAACTTCAAATACTCACTTCGACTTAGCTTTGTAAATCCCCTGAAAATTTA
The DNA here is from genome assembly GCF_029865625.1 of Vigna umbellata. Classification (NCBI taxonomy): domain Eukaryota; kingdom Viridiplantae; phylum Streptophyta; class Magnoliopsida; order Fabales; family Fabaceae; genus Vigna; species Vigna umbellata. The sequence goes on along the minus strand of NC_142168.1, from coordinate 72,447,493 downwards.
AAGAAAACTACTAAATAAACGGCCATTACCACCAAATTAACCTTATTTAAGCAAAAAAAAAAGAGGTTAAATTCAAGCTGGTTAACAATTCTTGATGTTTTTAATCTTTCAAAATATATGAAATTTGATTTTAATATTTTTAAAGAAATTATTAGTTTTTTTTCTCAAAAATAATTCTAATCGTCATTAAATAATGTCGAATATATTTAGACATATAATCTTAATTATCATTCTAATATAGCATATATACATCATGTCATTAATAAACAATAACAGAAATTATTTTTAATACAATGTAGAAGCATCCACATAAAAGAACTAATCATGTATGCCTTTTTAGTTTTAATACAATGTAGAAGCACTATTACTCGATTTTTGCAAATACCAGTTTTAAGAACTAATCTGCAACCAAGTTTTTCGCGCAACTGTTAAAAACTTCCAAATTATTATAACCTCCACTCTATATTCTTAATATTTCAATTTTCCCAACGATTTAGAAGGGGTGTTTATCGATTTCAATCAATCCAAAAACTGATATGTCATATGAAACCAAAATAACTAACCACTTTCTGCTGACAATAATCTTCTGACGGCCAGGGAACTTGAACTTGGCGCGGCGAAGAGCCTCCTGAGCGTGCTGACCATTCCCATCCTTACATCGAACGGAGAGCAGCACCTGTCCAATACTCACTCTCGCGCACGTCCCCTGCGGCTTCCCGAAAGCCCCCCTCATCCCGGTCTGGAGCCTGTCCGCCCCGGCGCACGATAGCATCTTGTTGATACGGAGCACATGGAAGGGGTGCACCCTAACGCGCAGGTGGAACGCGTCCTTTCCCGCGAACTTCGCCATGTACTTGTTGCAGGCTATGCGCGCCGCCTCCAAGGCCTCGCTGGACACGTTCTCCTTCTCCCAGGAGACGAGGTGGACGCAGAAGGGAAACTCGTCCACGCCTTTCTTCTTCATCCCCACGTCGTATATTCGGATCTTTGGATCCGGAACGCCGCGGCAGAACCGCGACTTCGGATACGGCTTGTTCTTTATCTGACGGTAACAACGCGCCGGTCCTGAACCACATCACACGCTCACCGTTACAGAAATTGGTAACACAACTCCTCATCCTCTTTCAATCATCAACTATTCGATCATATCATATCATATCGTTCTTTAGGACAATCATTTCCATTAACCAACTGGTTACAAGTTTTAATAGCCAGCGTAAAATTATTAAATTCTACATTTAACATTTAAATTTAAAATCAATTCATACATAAACCCTACTGTTAACTAAAGTTGATGGAAAACTAGTTTAACTAATTGCTTCATGTTATACTTCAAAAAGTTCTAGGCCTGTTATTAGTTTCTAATTATATAAATGTCACAGAATAGGGTTATATCTAAAGACGAAATGTAAGAAAGTTTACTGAATCAAAACATAAAAGATGAATATTCTATGCTACCAGATAAAGGAATTAAATCATCAAAAAAATTATCTAAATATGACCTAACTAACTACTTTACTAGATTTCTACATTATTCAATGATAATATATTTGGCGTAATACATTGAAGAAGCAGATTTAACATTCAGAAGGAACCGAAAGAAAAAAAAAAGAGAGATTGTTGTGGCTTACTTCTTCCCATTATGTTTGAGTTGCGTTGATGAAACAGTCCAAGAGTTTAAGAAAGAGGGGGAGAAGATGGTGGTCCTTTTATACCCTTCGGAGGTGCACGCGGTTTGTGATCGTGTGCGTATGGGCGTGCGTCATGTTTACTTGCATGGGCCCGTTTTGGGTGTCGGCCCAGAATGTTCGAGAAAAGGTTAGCTTTTTGGACCCGTCATTGAGGCCCAATCAGACCACTTTCAGGTAAGCCTTTTAAGTTCCACCGACTTAAAATGATTTGGTAAAACTCGCCATCTATAAAATGTTATAATAATTACCATGATTTATTATTAAGTACATATAATAAAATAATTTTAAAAAAAAAAAAAGTGCTCCTAATTTAACGAAATGTTCCATTTTTATTTTTAATAATAAATGCACCAAATACACCCAACAGGCACGGATGTATTAAAATATCTATTTAGTGTATGTTTCTCATAAAACTTTTAAAATTGTGTATTAAAATAAATTACACCACTCATTCAAACACTAGTAAGTCACTTGCACAGAAGTTAAACTCCTATTCTTTAATGGTTCTTTATTTACCGTTGTGTTGTTCCACTTCTTTATTCTCGAACCTCACCATTAAATCATCAAGACAATGATAGAACTAACATTTGAACATAGAATCTAATTTCTATATTCCGTTACTGTCATTGAATACATGGCTAACAAAACAAAAATTTATACTATAATTAATTTTTAAAATAATTATTGCGAAAGATAATAAAATTAATACAGGATAAAATATCTTTACAATATTGTGTTTATACTATTTACTTCCGAACAGTCCTTATAATTAAAATTTTAACATTTCAAGTCCGGAAGTAAATAAAGTTGCATTTAACTGTATACTCAACCGAAGGATGAAAAATAGAGATTATAGACAAAATTCTTTCATCAAGTATATATTATGAACTTTTTAAACAGCAGTGGAATTCTTTTTCATTTTGATGACAATCTCAACTTTGAAATCCTTCCAATTTATAGCATACAATAAAAAGGTAAAGAAACAGATAATCAAAAAATAGTAATTTATAAACATGGTTCAAGAGGGAAGCTACTCTTTTTAGCCAGTAGGATTAGATTAGAGTATCAGTAAACAGTTTGAATAATTCCATAAATGAAAAGTTCAAACTTAACCAAAATAAAGAAAGAAAGAAAAAACTTAAAACATTTGAATAAGCTACTTCAAACATAATTCAACTCCCTAGTACTTATCTAGCACTACATACAAACAACCAGTGAGCATATGATGGTATACAAAATCGATGTTATTTACCAGCTAGAGCTCTATCAGTATATCATATTATACAGAGAAGAAAATTTAAAGGGTGAAAATGAAAAGCAGTAACCATATGGCCAAATTATTTAATGCACAGGCTAATGACAACCTCATTTGAATCACCATGATTGCAGAAGGTAATAATTTTTAACTTGTATAGTTCTATCTTGGCTTGATGCTTGGTATTACTCCACTAACAAGATCGCTACCAGACACATCCCCTGATACAAAAGGAGTCTTCATAGCAGAAGCAGAGGATGAAGATGGTATACTGTGAATGTCAGTTTTGCCAGAATCACTGGACATAAATTCAGCTTTCTTGGTATCTGATTCTGGCATTGTGGACCATATGTTTTCAAGCTCTCTAACCACTTCTGCCATTCTAGGCCGTGCCTCTGGCTCATCTTCGCAACACTTCAAGGCCAATGTCAAAAATTTCTCCACATGCTCAGATGGATAAGACCCCATGCGTCCATCGATAATTGAAAATATTACACCTGATTGGTACGCAATATTAACCTGAATAGAATTCAGAAAAGTTAGTGCAAAGGTGAATTTGGGGTATCCCCAAGCCAAAAGCTAGAGACTGATCTCACCAAGTACTCAGATTAGTTTATAAGACTGAAAGATTTAGAAAAGTAAATTGTCAAACACTCTATTATTTGACATCTTAAGGCATAGGAAATGGTTGAAGGAATATTTACACGACAAAAACAAAAGGATAGACAGACATTACTTGAAAATTCTTTAATTTGATTCAACCTATGATGTGAAATACTTAGTTATGCTGCTGTCTACCCAAAATCTTCGATTAAAGGAATAATAGTTGGACATCAATAACCAAAAAAAAAAAGAACCTTTGTTGACGAGAATTTATGTAGAGAGAAAGGACGCTCTCTGTCTTTATATTGAGGTGACATGATTCAATTACAAACAACACTCAAACTATATGAGGGTGAAGTATAATGAGACAGCAGAAAAAGTTCCAGCTGTTATCAGTAGGGAAAAGGGAGAGAAAAGAGGTTCTACAATAAGCAAATACCTCTCTAACAATATTTTTTCCGTGTGAGATAGGATGCATCCCAGTCAAAAGTTCCAGAAATACAACACCAAGACTATAAACATCACTCTTGTCAGTCAACTTGTGAGTTAAGAAGTACTCTGGATCAAGGTAACCCTGCATATTCAAAACAGTGAGAAAAATAGATTAAAACTCACCAAGTAAACAAAAGTCAACCCTTCAAAAACCATGTTGAGATACTATTTCATTACTGAAGCTTAATTGGACGGAGACAACTGCATGAGTGAAGCATGATATAACCTAAAAAGTTAACCCATCTTGCTAAATTGGTCATCCTTATAAGTTATATACCATTATTTAATCTCTAATCAATGTACGACTTGGTGCTATCACAGCAAGCTCTAATACTTTTGAAGTTTTAATACCTGTTCTTTTCTCAAAAGAAACACTCCTAACATTGGCCTTAACTAGGTCAACCTCTATAGTTTTCTCAAAACCATTATTTTCTTTTGAACATTACTATATGCTCTATATACTACTACTCGATGCTAGCAGCCTTTTCCATGGTATTAATTTGGCTTGTTAATAATACAGTGCAGAGATAGTTGCTAAGATATCATTGATCTGCTGTTCCTATACTTATTTATCCATTACAGCTTACACTAATAGTATTTATACAAGTGCCAAGATAGATTAGTAATTCAACAATATGATTTATAATCTTGTAATTATTATTCATGTTCACTATTTAGCAAAACCAAATCCAATCATGAAACCCTTACCGGGGTCCCCTTTACCACCGTAGATACATGACCAGGAACAACTCCTTCCATATCTGGAACTGGGGCAAGCCGCGAAAGTCCAAAATCAGCCACTTTTGCCGAAAATTTAGAGTCTAATAATATGTTGCTGGCCTTTACGTCTCGGTGGAATATTGGAGGATCAGCTTCTGTGTGTAGATACATGAGGCCTTTAGCTGCCCCTAGTGCAATTTTCAATCTCATGGCAAAAGTCAAGGGTTCTTTCGCTGTAACTGTAAACAATAGGCTTACCCTTTAGAGAGACATCTTAGAAAGGAAATTAGGCACACAATTATGTAGGTTGGGCTTCGAGACAAGTAATATGTTCAAAGCATACGTGGCTACTCATTCATCAGAATAATGCAATGAAACCAAAATCTTAATAATTTCAGAATATTAGAAAATAAGAGCATAATTTATACCTGAAAGGTGATCCCTCAATGTGCCATTAGACATAAATTCATAAACCAGCATCTGCAAGTATGAAGCAGCAAGCCAAATGGAAGGAATTCAATATAGTCAGCAAGAAAGTTTAAGTCATGCATGAATATCAAAATCCAAATTTCAATAACAGCTGGATGTGAGTTTCGACCTACATATAACTTCCTTCCTTTTGTTTAAAATGGTTCTAGCTAAGCCCGTAAGTGCTTGTTTCTTAATTTTTGTACAAATAACTTCCTCTAGGAGTTAAAAAGGGGTAGAAATCTATGGGATTATTGGATATTAACTTCCACAAAGGACATCACGAATTAAGAAAATCATTAAGATTACGAAGTAAAATAGTGAGTGTTAAATTTTATGAATTTGGAAAAAGAATTACCTGTTCACCTTCTTCATCACAGTATCCAATCAGAGAAACAAGGTTGCGATGATGTAACCTTGATAGTAATGATATTTCTGTAAGGAACTCCTTCTCACCTTGCAGAGATCCCTCTTGAGCACGTTTTATGGCAACAATTGTGCCATCAGAAAGAGTCCCTTTATAAACCTTCCCATAGCCACCTTGTCCAACTTGAGCAGAAATGCTGAAATTGTTTGTGGCGGAGGACAATTCTCCATAAGTAAAGGCCCTTACACCATCAATTTTTATAGAGATTTTAGATGCTGCAAATAAACGTAAGTCTATGTGAATAGAGAAGACTTTATTAATAAATCAATCATTAACCAATCAGATATGGTTTGTAGTCATAGTACCACATAATTTTTTTGATTCCATCATATCAAGTTCAAACAGGAAGAAAAATGGATATAATTCCACCAAGAATGTTGAAGTTCTGATGGGAAAAACTTAAAACAATAGTAATTTTATACCTAGTGTAAACTATATCTTTACAGCTTATAGATGAATATCCAAACTGCAGTTAAATTGATTATACGTTTTGAAAAACACTAAAAACAAGTATAGCCAATGTTGCGGTATTAGCACCTCCTTGGTCATAAGTATCCAATTTACAAGCAAGGCTGATGATTACAATACAAATCATGATAAGAAGGGATAAAATTCGATTTGAGCAACCTGCAACCACATGAGCTTCTCAATACACAAGCATCTTTAATATTACAAGATTAACAAGCTACATAGCATGACGGTCTTGAGCTAAACTTCTTGGTTCTCCTATGATTTTTCAACTTTGATTAGATACAACGTAAAAATTCATACAAACATATATATATTTCAGTGGCAGAAGTCTTGTCTTTTTATTAATGTCTTATATCTTGTCCCCACACTCCCCAACCCCATAAAAATGTCTCTCTTTTTCTGTATACTGGTTATGGCCTAGAGCTATCTTTGGTGTTCTGTTCATAGCTGTTCACAAGGCCATTGTTATTTCTGAATTCTGATTTGCAAACATTACGAGCTTTGCTGTGTTAAATTTTGTCACGTTCCTTGTTGTGTATAGGATTCAGTTCACCCTCCTCCCTTCCTACTAGTCGTATTTTCTCTCGTTTTTATTTAATCAATTTTCTCTTAACAAAATCTAAGAAAAATATCCAAGGACATTTATCAATGAATGCAACAAAAAGAGACAGAACATCTTAGAACTATTTCAAGAAATCAATTTATTATGACATGTCCACAGAAGCCATCCCAAAGGTAAATATGACATTAAAAGAAACTATATTTCAGATATGGTTCAGGCAATAATAATAACACCAAGACTTCTCATCGTGAAGAGGAAGAGCACTTAAAACAATTTAAAGAGGAAAGTAGCAATACAGCTGATAATTCATGTTACAGAACTCACCCTGACGTCGCTTTGAAACAGTATGGTAGCCTCTCATTTTGATTCTCAATATAAGAAGGGTAACAATTGCAGATAATGTCACTGCACAAGCAATTGCCCCTACAACTATGCCAACCAGTGCACCTGTGCTTATTCCTGATTTTGAATCCTTGCCAATTTCTGCAACAACAATATGGGCAGTATGAAGACAGTCCTGTGACAGTTATCAAATATGATATTCAATATTTGGAAGTACAGCACACATTTGTGCAAACAAAATTGGAAAAGTGGACATAATGTGTGTGATACAAGATCCTCTCCTTTTGACTCCTAATACTCCAATACCTAAAACAGAAAGGCCATGTGAAAGCTATCAGGAGTTAGCAAAAATGATGCATTAGGGTATTGGTCAAAAGTGGCACTTTATCTTCTTCATCTTCTTATGAAGCTTGGACATGCCTCACAAATGGTGTGTCCCCATGTGCAACACATATCGAGCACCAACACATGTAAAACACATCGATGAAGTGTCAAATTTGACAGACTTTTTTTTTGTTTGGAAGATAATTTTGACATGCCTCAAACACAATGTTAATAATGACAAATACAATGATTTTTTAAAAACCCATAAACTTGTAAACTCATTGCATAAGTTGATTTTTATGTTATGATTACATAAATAAGGAACAAATCTTATACTATCACTACTTTCACTTTTTGAATATTAGATAGATGGATTAAATTCATTTTTGTATTAGGTAACAATATATTTATATTATTATATATGGCTAACCTTGTTTATAGATGATATTGAGTACATAAATTATTGGTTGTTAAATTAAATAATTCATAATGATCTAATATATAAATTTGTATCCCATCTCCAACATTTTCGACACTACACATGTCAGTGTCGAGTTCGATGTCAATACCCGTGCTACATTTTGCAAATTATTAATGGATATTAGGGTTTGGTTATAAGACAACATAGCTTCACTAGGAAAGGGGATGCAGGAAAGGAAACTATTTAAAGGACAAGAATTTATGTTGTTGGTGGGTTGAAGGATTAGCTAAATCCGGACTTATTTCTTCCTTTTTGATTCCTCTATAATTTCACTACAACTTTATTTGCTGTTTTCTTTCATTAATTCACAGATTTGAATAGCTATAAATTAGTCATGTATTATTTAGACAGATTTGATATGATAGAAGAGTTTTTACTCTAAACCCTAAATTTCTTGTAGTGCCCTAGGAACTTTCAGTTTCTCACTTTTCAATCCCAATTTTTCTTGAGTTTTGATTCATGAAATCTTGTTTGGTGGGAATTTGTTCCTCTCAATTAAATGTGTATGTTATGTTCTGGTACACCTAAAGTCTCATATTCCTCAGAAGTTGTTGACGTCAAGATCAATTTAAATACATTTTATTCTCCCAAACCTTGTCTTTAGTTTCGACTCCTAAAAGACTATTGAACATACCAAAAAAAGATAATTACAATTATTTTTTTATTGGCCAACTCAGTGGGAAGCATTACTTTAGTTGAGTTTCAATTCAACACCTTTATGAAAGGGAAGGAATTGTGGGGGCATGTTGATGGGCCTGTCCAGCTCCCAAAAACTAGGGGTGTACACAGGTCAGCTTAGGTTGTGTTTGGACAAACCCATTACACACCCAATAAAAATATCTCGAGTTGGGTCAGATTTTGACATTTTTTTTAGACTCAAGTCAATTAATTGGGCCACAGTTTTTGTTTTGCTAAATTTTGTAATTTCAAAACACATATTGTTACATATTTTAAAATATTATTTTAAAAAAGCAGACTATATTATTTAATATTTAAATAACTTATTTTTTCAAAAATGCACTTTTAGTTAATAGAGTAATGGAGTAAATTTAAAAATAGTAATATTACTACAGCTATTAACATTATTTAATAACTTTGGTAGATTAAGTTGGGTTGGGTCTGAAGTTTAAACTTGTCACCTAACAGTAGAAAATTGGGTCAGATTGGATGGGGTTGGATTAGGTTTGATCCAATCACAAAGAAACAAAACCCATCAGAGATAGTTTGGGACTTTGAAATAAGGAGCATATCCCCTACATTCATGAATAGGAAGGGAAAAAAGGAAACAAGACAACGATAGAAAACTTCCTAAAGAATATCCAGTCTGATTTGGTTCATATTTGGTCCTTTAAACTTAATCCTAACAGCAGGCACAGAGTCATCTACCAGATTCGACATAACTTTTAAACTTTTATCTTGTTTTGTTTTGTCCACACACGGTATGTATAAAATCAAACATGAAACAAGTAGTTTTGTTAAAAGCATGCATCAATCCTTATTCCATCAAAGCAATCTAGCAGATCCAAAGTAGTTTCCAAGACTTACCATCCTCGTAAAGACCCAAAAGATCGAAGGCAAGCAGTTCATAAGGTCCAAATAGATCACTGTCTTGAATTAGCCATCCTGTGAACATGCTTCTGATCCGTAGGAGCTCACTTCTATTGAAAGTATGATTGCTAGTGTTATTAACATATAGAGGAAAAAATTTCAAGTCCATTCTCAATCGAGGTCCTGCTTGCCAATAAAAAGTATATTCTAGCTGATCAGTAGATAATTGAAGACCAGTAGTCATGTAGGTCTCAAAATCATCCAAATACGGAGTAAAGTCTGAAAATCCAGGACTTTTCAGCCGATAGGCAACAAGCAATGGAAGTGCACAGAAACAATCAACAGAGTACTCATAAGGAGGAGGGCATGCTTGAGGTTTACATGAACTGGAGTTTGTAGTGAATGAGCCATTTGTTACAGTAGCACCACCAGGTCCACAGAAGTGATCAAGGGTTTTGTTTGAGCAAAGGGGATTCCCATCAAGCCTGAAATACATTTTTTTTTTAAATAATGACATGTGAAGCTATTTAAAAAAGACGGGATGATGCTGAATCCAATGCTATATTCTTGACCTTAGGCCTAGTGACTGTAATGTTTAGAACATGCATAACAAGGAGGAAAAATATGAAAATCTCCAATCTGCACCACAATGATTTAAGAACAAACTGACAATAATAGCTGATAAGTTTAGAACCGTACACAACTGTGACGTTTGGAGGAAGATCAATACTTCCTGATATAGCTGTAAGGCTATTATTTTGCAACTCCCTGCATGATCAGAAACGAAAGCTCAGCGAAGCAGAATGTACTGAGTAGCGTCTACTACACAGAGGGACATACAGATAAACAAATGATATTAGCATGGTGAAATTCCCAAAATGGGAAATTTATCACTTAAGATCTTACAAAAGAAAGTTTTCTGTTCCATTTGAAGTCTTATTCGTCCAAATAGAGGATGAAACAGTGCCATTCAATGAATTGTTTGCAAGTGACCTGCCCAATAGAATGATAGAAGAAAATATAATTTTTTATAACTTGATTGATTAAATAAGAAATATAAAAGTTTAATACTTCGATATCAAACATCTGGTAGGAAACAACCTCTTATTACAAAGGCCTATTAAAAAAGAAACAAGGAAAAAGGAAAATACAGCTCTTTGTTTTGATTAAAACAGCTGTAAAATCTGTTAGTTATAGTTGTGGGTTGAAGGGAGGTTATGTACAGAGAGGTGTTTACGTCCGGGAAAAGGGGGAGAGAAATAGTTTTGTTGTGGGAGGTTGCTAGACCCTCGAAGTGCCAGTGGATGTATTGTGAACACTTAGTGCAATTGGAAGAAATATACAAAACTCTCATTTTTTTCCCTTTGAGAATTCTTTTTGTAAGAACTTCTGATCCAGTTTCTATAAACATCAGTAATCCAATATATGATCTATAAGTGACATAAGGTGGGAGACAGTAGTAACTCTTGTCTGGCTTATAGAATGTATAAATAAATTTATATAGCTTGATGTAAAAGAAAAGAGGACAAAACAGAAAACAACTTACAACTTCTGAAGACGTGGAAGATCAACAAAGTAAGATGGAATATTTCCAGTTAGGTGGTTGTTTGATAAATCACTGCACATATCTCAAGAGGTCAAGAACTAACATATTTGGAAAATATTGGCAAAATGACATATGGAATCCAAATAATTAAACATAAAATCGTACAACAGATGAAATGATAGAGACTCTCACATGGTTGTGATATTCTCAGAAAGCTTATTGGCAGGAATTGATTCGTTCAACTGGTTGAAACTAAGGTCACTGAAATTTACACAAATAATAGAATAACCACAGTTACAAACTGCACTAGAAATTTTCTTTTCCAAACACGTATATTCGAATCTTCATTTTTCAGGAAAAGATACTTCTCTTTATTACAGATAACTGAACTTACAGATAAAGAAGGTGAGGTATCCTGCTTAAGTCAGGAACTGGTCCTGTCAAACTGCAATTCCTAAGGCTCCTAATAATACCAATAAACCATTAATAAGATTTAGACAGTCAATCTTGACATCAAGCCCTTCGTCTTGACCAAATTAAATTTTCTTCTCTGGTGAGAAATTTATTTAGCAGAGGATAGAAGAAATATATAGTGATTGCATGTTCTCCTCCAATAGTGTGCAAGAGCCCATTCAAATCATTCCAAACCGTAAAATCAATCTAAAGAACCAAATATTGAACAAAACCTTAGCTGAAAAACTAAGCTTTTCAGTTAAGTTTGCTTTTGGTTTTCAAGTTCAAAAACCGAACCACAAACATACTAAACTTAGTGGTTTCCATATTATAATCTTAAACTTCTAGGATTTGTCTATTATATTTCAGTAATGAAAAGGAATTTTATTATGTATTTGACATTTTATCAAATAACAGTTGTCCATAAATGAAAAATAGGCGTCATAGAAATTCATGCATCGCTTTGGAGCTCTACACTTACTATATATATAATGCAATTTCATTTGGTTGCTGACTGAATATAGTCTTTTCAATTTTTTTTATAAAAAAGAGACAAAACCAAAATATATAAACCGATCCAAACAAAGAAGACTGGGTTGGCAAGTATGGACTTTATATTATTCTGGAACAGATACCAAAAGCCTTTTCTTTAGACAACTACAAAAATCCTTCCAAATAAAGACAAGAAACTTTCTAAACAATGAGAATAGTTGAGAGTAAAAAGAGAATATAAAATTGGAGGGCTTACAAGATCCCTCTTGTGATCTTCTATTTATAATGATAGAAACTGATACAATGGAAGAGGAAAGATCAACAGACTACCCTAGATTCCTAGGTACAACTCATAGAGTGCACTAGACTTCTAGGTACAAGACTAGGTACTAATCATGATTACAGCAGATAAATGGTTCCCAATGCACTACTTATTACTTATTTCAACAAGAACATCACACATAAGCATTAGTAACAGAGCATCATTGCTAGTGAATAACACGATACTCATTTGAGGGAGAGAATGTTAGTTGTGTCAAACTCATTGAGTCATAAATTCATAATGCTCTATGTGCATAACAATAAATGGTGCTCTACCAAGGATTCAAATGTCTAAATATGATTTCCACAAGCACTTCTTATTTAAACCTTTTTTTTCCCTCTGCTTACATATCATATATATCTAAGACTTCTCCCTTTTGTATGATTATCGCTCCTACTATAAGAAATCAATCATAAGGTTATAGTATCTCAAATTGGTACTTCACCATTAACATTTAAAATAAAGACTTAGGCACCTGAACTTGCAAAACCCATTAAAGAACAAGGAATTACAGAATTCACTTACATCTTCAACAACTTTGACATGTTGCCATACGTATCAGGAATACTATTTCCTTCAAAGTTATTGTTATCAAGTTGACTGCAAAAGCAAGATAAAGAAACATTTTAAAAATCTAATTAAACATCAAGGAATATTTATTAAAACAGTCAACAATAAGTAGAACACATCAGAAAAGGATTAAAAGTTTTACAGTGACAAATGTAGCAAATATCAAATATTGATGCAACAAAATCTATGATAGATGACTTAGCTGGCAAAGTAGCCAGCCCTGTTTTCCACTACTTGCCAAGCAATTTCACTTCTTACAACCTAAGGTTGATCAAAACCTAAAGCATCAGATGGCATTGAAATAAAATTCCATTTCTCTACTTGGTACAAGGTGTTCATATCATGATCATTTTCCTTGTGCTTTCAGAAGTATTCTCAATTCTTCCTTTTTAAAGAATAAAGAGGACCTTTTTTGTCCTTTTCTTTGCTTAGCTGTCACAGTAAAATCAATACAATACACATTCTGTTTTTTCTCTGAAATCTAATAAGATGTCCCTTGAAACTAGTTCGATGCGTTTTTCCATCCAAAAATAAAAAAGAAACAAAACTATACATGCTTATATATATATATATATATATATATATATATATATATATATATATATGTATGTATGTATATATATATACATATATATATACATATATTATTTAAACAATAAGAAACCTACATGATAAGTAATTTTGGCAACTTGTACAGCTCAGGGGGAAGATATCCAGATAAGTTGTTATTGTCGAGAAGACTGCAGAAACAGAGATGCATCTTTTGAGCAAGATATAAGCATGATCGTTAAGAATTAAAAAAAAAAAAAACACATGGGAAAATGTTAATAGATGCAGATGTCAACGATATCCAATTACCAACTTACAGGTGAACAAGATTTGGTAATCGAGAAAGCTCTGGTGGGATTTGCCCGCTGAGTGAGTTGTTGTTCATGTGACTGCTCCATTGAGGGGAGGGGTATTAAACATTATTTTCTTTCTATTTTCTAGGTCAGGATAAAAAATGTTGAGAAATAAAATTGTTAACATAAAAATAGAAAGAGTGGTCATTCTTAAACCACATTTTCGTGTCAAAAACTTACAAATGCTTTGTCTTGTTCAGATTTGCAAATGACGTAGGTAGAGGTCCTGATATATGGTTCTGATCTATTTGTATTCTATCCAGGTTTGGAAGATAGCCAATCTCCTCTGGTAGTGAACCTGTTAAATTATTTCCATTCAGGAGCCTGCAAAAAACACATTTGATGAGAAACAATGTAGAAACTTTGCAACTCTTGTTATATTACTACTCCTTTATTCGTACAACCATTAAAAACAATCTTTTACCCCTTAAGGAAACAATATTTAAATTCAATTTATATAATCAACTCATAATTCAAGCAATGACAAGGATGTTTATGCATTAATACTTCTAAAATGTAATAAAACAACTGAATTGTTCAATCAATTTGATGGACAACATACATGCCTAAAGGGCTCAACTTACAATAGTTCCAAAGATTTGATATTGCCAACTTCCTTTGGAATACTGCCACTTATGTTGTTCCACATAAAGTTCCTTTAGAATACAAATAAAAACATGTATCAGAGGAAGTAGGTAAATAAAAGCTACAAAGGGGTAAAAAACTCAAATTAGCGAAATCCCCTACTCAAGCGAAAATGGTATCTAGCAAATGCTAAACTGAATATTGTTCAGAATATTTGTCCTTTCAAACATCAGATCAAATATTTTCTTACAATCTTTTCATGTATGTTAATTTGCCAAGCTCTGGTGCCAAGGTTCCAGACAGTTGCAAACTCAGTAATTGCCTACAGCCAAGAAAAAACAAACTCAATGGAGTAGAAGTGAAAAGAAAGCTCTCAATTCTCACACAGATTGATAGATCTGCATTATAAGTATTGAATTATTGACGTCAGAAATAAAAGGAAATTGATTATTGATCAAGCATGTAAATTTATCAAAATATGCTGAAAAGATCATCATAAAGAAGTGTTCACTTGTTGTGTCCCTCAGCTCTCATCCTGTTTAGGTGATTATACTGATTTCTAGAGGACAGCTTATAAACTATAGAGTAGGAGGATGTTTAACCCACAATAACGACTGAATCTATTTGCAACCTATGAAAGAGAGTTAGAGAGAGCAACAAAGGAGGAAGGCTAGCAACACTCTACACTCACCTCAGCTAAAATTTAATGAAAATCACTAACTTTGGTGGATCCAAATCTAAATCAAGAGCGTGAATCATTAAATAAGATGACCCACCAAAATTTCCGATTTCCAATAAATTATAGTCAATAATGGAGAAAATCTTAGAGAAAGAGAGTGCCGCAAGCACTTTTCTTATAAAAGAAGGACAAAGGAAATGTTAATATCAATTATGAAAAAGAAATGCCGAGTAGAAGATATAATTCATACAATTCTTCAACATGCAGATAGCCATCCTCCTGTGTTTCATTGAAGCACAAAACTCCTTTCCACCTTGATGTACATGGGTCTCCATGATTCCAATTGCTTAAATTTCCATTAGGATCAATCAAACTACTCTTAATGGCTATCAATGCTTCAACTGCACATTAATTCAAATGAGAACATCATATCATCAATAGAACCAACAAATACAGTACACATCACAAGCAACACTTCACAGCTCCTACCTAGTTTTTTTTTTCTTTTATTAGAATAATGGGTTCTCTTACTCCATTCTCAATTTTTAAAAAAAGTCTGGGTATTATTGTTGTAAGAGACACTTGCATATCATATTTTCAGATTTTATAGCAATTTCACACGTGATCTTTTCGATCATAGTTATACATAGAAACAATAGCGTATGCTATGACATATTACATAAATCACTCCGCAAAGATAAGAGCTACCGCTTCGACAAACACTTGTATACCATCAAAGAGAAGCTATCCCGAAACATGTATCTCAAAATCTTAAGTTGTTAGGTGAAAATAAATGGTTTTTAATAGTACATCCCTTGCACAGCCCCTCATGCAAGGGTCCTTTGAGATAAAGAATGATTAGTGCACAAGTCCAGCTACCCTGTGTTTAAATTCCAATTTTTATGTAGAGGAATAGAGAAGACAAGAATAAGACTCTAAACTAAATAATTTAATTACAGAGACTCTTACATAATGTCATGAATGAACCAACTAGTCAAAAAACATCAGTGCATTCCTAATAGAAGCAAATCAATCAGGGAATACAAAAAAAAAAAAAATACCTTCAACAGTGCTAGTGATGTTATTCTGCCCAGCAGCATGTAGCAAATAGCAACAAAACCACAGGATGACAACAACTTCATGCTTGAAACTCTTTGAAAGATACATCCCAAAAATGCAAAAGCACTAGAACTCTCAAATATCTCTCATGAACTAGGCAGTGTACTTTTCTCTCCCTGATAACAACAAAACCATGTGAAAAATTGAGAGGAGAATCTCTACTTTTCATTGAAAAATTGCATTAAAATAAAGGATTAATGTCGATTAGCAACTAAGAGATTCATACAACTATGTTTCACATAAAAAGGCGATCAATACACATGTGTGCAGATATATTCAGCTGAAATTGACTGATAATGGACTAGTATAGACTGATACATCTACACTACAATTATCTCATTCCAAGTAAGAAGCATGAATACAAGTTCAAATCCCAGCAACTCTTACACTAAAGCAAAACCGAATTCAGAAACAACCCTTTGAAACTAGAGGAGAATACCTGAGACAAGAGAAGAAAAACTGAAGCCAAAATACAAAAAGACTCAAACTTTGAAAGAAGTAGATAAATAAAAATAAAAAAAGTAACATATGGGTGTGCGACATGTTAAGTACCAAGAAGGTGAAAGTGAAAGGGCGTCACAGTATGCGATGGTTCTTGGGTATTGTCTTGTCTGGGAGACCAGGTCGCCACAACAAGAAATGCAGCAGAAAATGTGGGGGATTGATGATGTGGGAAGGCCATGTTTTTCACAACTGTGGATTTGAACCAAATGCATTAAAATATTGGTGAAAGAAAAAAGAAATAAAGAAGCTCTGAAATGAGAGGGTGGACGAATTTGACTTTTATGATACATGAACCAGACATTCACTACACCCAAAATCAGCATGAAAATGCCTCTGGCAAGAGACAACAACCAACTACCACCCAGAGATTCAATCATTATTTTTCTTTAAAATATTGCTATAATTTATTTATCGCAAAATAATATACTAATCAAACATCAAAATTAAATTAAATCATCATTAAATGAAAATGTTTTTAACAATTATAAGATTTTTTTCACTCAAATAATACATATGCATTCAAAAAACATAAATAATATGATTTTTTAAGTTTTGAAAAAATTAAATTCTGAAATATGATTAGAAGAATTGTTGGAAAAATAAGTTAAAATTCAGTTTCTGTTTATTGAATCAAAATTTTCATTTCTTAATTTAAAAAAGAAAAATATATCAAAAATTATAAAAAAAATAACATAATTCAGAATTCAATTTTTCAACATTAAAAAAAATACTATTTACATAAATATTTCTCGGAGAGTAAATTTTAATTCCAGATATGTTATTTGATAAAAAAGAAAAAAAACCATTTATTGCAGTTTTTAACCAGCTTCAATAGTGTTATTTCAAAGTCCTTGATAGCGGTGTCGGCTAATTAAGAAAGAATAAAATAATGAAATAAAAATTAAGAAACTAAAATTTATTCACTGTAACTCCAATTTCTGAAATTAATGTCAAATCAATCATCGATTTAATGAGTTTAAAATCGTAAAAGTGTTAAACTAATATTTAAAACCAACAAAGCAATCATTAAATTATAGGTTATCAATAAATTTAGTTTTGGAATTATAAACATTGTTCAAATTAGTTTGAAAATAAAACCATAACAAAATAACCTCTGAAATTAAAAATCGTCAATATTTTATTTACCCACTTCATTTTAAATCTTATTCATTTTGTACTAGGGTCTTTTTTTTATTTGCCTAATGTGGTTGCATTTCTCGATGTATAAATTACAGTATCAGTGCCATAAATAGCAAAAATTAAGGAAGTAAAAAGATTTTACTTTTAATTCCACTAATGTTTTGGCTGTATTTATTTTTTTGACGTCAAAACGCATATGTGTATAATAATAAGTTGCCACTTACGTGTCAATTTTATAAAACATTAAATGACGTATATCAAACGAATAATTTATTATTGTTTAAATTTATTATTTTAAAAATAAAAAGCAGCTTGGTTTGATGAAAGTAATTGATGAAAACATATGAATCATTAAATCAACTTTCTAGATTCTTTGTTGAAAGTGTTCATATTGTTTCACACCTTCGATTACGACCTAATGGTATGAAATTGGTGGATTACTTAGTCTAAAAAGAAAGTAATGTGAAATAGGTGAACCAATAGTTGCGATTAGGCAAACCTAAAACTATTCTAAATTGTGTAGAAAGCAACCATAAGTAATTGCTATACGAAAGTAATAGAAATTAGATTAGGTTACTTTTTTTTTGTGAAATTTGCACCTTTGTCAAACATGTGCAATTGCGGAAAAAGAAAGTGTACCAAATGCCACTATCTGTGAGAAGTTTCAATGTGTATATATTAATTAAATTTTGTTTAATATAAATACACAAAGTTAAGATATTTGGAATATATAATTGTTTCTAGAATTTTTTTTCTCGGCTGTTGTGTAATTGTGTTTTTCTTTTTTATTTTAATAATTGTTTTTGAATAAAGTTGTTTTGGGACGTAGGATCGAAATCAACTTTCAATGTTTAGAAACTAATTTAAGGATTTAAAAATTGTTTTCTGTAATTCCCTGAAACTATTTAGATGACACTCGCAATATCTTAAACTCAATTTAATTTTTGAAGATATTAATAATGTAATAAATGTAATTACTTATCATCTTACCTCAAATTTATATTTATAGATTTTTTAGTAAATTTTTATTAACAACTGCTTAATTAAGATCTAATTGGTGTTAAGGATATTTTATATTAACTTGTTCAATATTATAGTTAATTACTCTAATAGTTGATCGATGATTAAATTATGTGACTGTCTAATCTTAATGATAGCTTACTTAATTGTTTAATTAACAGTTAATTCTCTAGTATGTAACTGTTTGTGTGATGATACTATGTGAAAGATTTTATTATTTTATTGTTTGGTCTTTTGAATATAATGTTGTTGATTTTATTGAATGGTTCATATAAAAGTTGAATGGAAATTGTTGTTTCGATGATGTGATAACTAACCTAATGCAACATGAATGGTGTGGAAATTTGTCTAGCTGAAGCTATAAGACGTTCGGACAACATGCAAAAATAAAAATAATGATTAATAAATTAATTTATTATTTTGATAAAATTTTATACGATGGCAATAAATGATAAATAAATTTTAAATGTTAACATAAAAGTTTATGTTTATCTTAAATTTCGATAAAAAAAAATTGAACACCTTCTTTTAATAACTTCTAAATTGTAATTAATTTAATTGTTAATTTATTTCTTTGCTTTTGCATGTCACTTTAATGTATCACATAATTATCACATCGAACTTTATATAAGTGTTCCTTCAGTTCTACCATTAAACGTGATATAAGATTACTAAATTTCGGACCAAAATAATGAAGGGGGTTTAATTGTTAGTTTATTTATTGACTTGTATAATCATTCTATGGAAAAATATATCAACAATAATTTATAATGTGTAAATTTCATGTATATTATCAATACATAATGTTTTTTTACATATAATAATTAAGAAATAAAAATGCAAATATGAACAATATCGTTAAATGATAAATAGATGGCATTGATCATATATATAGCTTCCGTTGAATATAATCTCACGTATAGAAAATTTTCATTAAATATAATTAAAATTTAAATCTCTCGACCTGTCAAAGTTATTAAATAAAACAGTAGTACAACACTTGCTACATATAAAGTTGCTATTTAATATATCCATTTTTAATAAAGTTAGTGTAGTTAAGTTAGATGCACTAAATTAATATTATGAACACGGCATAATTAATTAATTATCGTAGTAGTTACTATTATTATATCAATAATAGAATAATTATTTTTTCACTTGACTTTTTTTACAAATATTCCAATTTACATATGCTCAAGATCTGTTTCCACATTCACAACACACATGAGTAAATAAATAAAGATATATATATATATATATATATATATATATATATATATATATATATATATATATATATATATACTTGCATAATTTCTTTCCCACATTAGCAAGAGTCAACACATACTTTAGAATTCATGAGTGTGATACTTGAGTCAAGTTGAAATATGAAATTAAGAAAACCAAATATATTATTCTCACTCAAGCGAAATATATATTTTTAAATGATTATTATAATTATTAAACTACCAATAGTACATTATTATAGCAATATTTTTCATAAGATTGCACGAAAAACTATCTAAATATACTTCTTTTATGAATGAAGTATTTTAATTAGTTGCACTACCAGGGAACAATTAAGACACGCAATTGGGTGTACACAAAATCAAATAAAATTAATAACCATAATATCTTCATTGAAGTTTTCCATTTAAAAATTGTAACAAATAGTATGGGTTTTGAAGAAACGAACTCATTAAGAATATATAATGAGAATGATATCTAACTCTTATAAATTAGAGATTGATATTATTTTTAATTAAAAATTTTAAAGTAATATGTTTATGGATATTTTGTTTTATATATGTTTTAATTTTATTTTATATATAATATAAGACTTAAATTCATATCTAAATTCGAGTAAGTTATATTTTTTAAACATATGTAAATTAAAAATAAACAATAAAAAAAATACAATTAAATTTTAACATTAATTTATTAAAATGAGCATGATTATTATTTTAACCTAATCTCAAGTTTATTGAAACATTGTTATTAAAGTCAATTATCACATTGTGGAGGTATTATCCGTTTTAAAACTTATATAATGTTATGACTTTATTTTTAAAATAAGTGTTAAATTATGTAAAGAGAAAATAATATTTAAACTATCTTATATTTAATTCTTAAATGAGGTGAGACAATTGAATATAATAAAAATAGTTATTTTATTTTATTTTTTTATCATTAAGTGGTTTTGTTCTCAATTTCTATAGTTACATTTGTTAAGATAAAACGAAGAAAATAGGTAATAAAAATTATCTTCTATTTGAAATAAGTAAGAGAATATAAAATGTTTATAATTTTTGCTTCCAAAAGTTGAATATGAGATTTATTTGTAGCCAACTACTAACTAGGGTTTGGAGTTTTAATAATCTGCCTGGTTGTATCTTTCAAAATGGAAAACGTTTTATGCATAATTGACATTATGAGACTGAGGTAAGAGGCATCACATCAAGCACAAAAGTCAAGTTTAAGGACATTTATGGAGTTGTAGCAGGTAGTTTGAAAGTAGTTGAGAATTGTCAAATTTTGAACTTACAAATATCTAAGTCATACATCAAATTAGTTTATACTTAATTACCTAACTATCCAAATGTCACAAACTTATTTGAGTTAATGTGAATTATGATTATAGCGAGCTGTTTGGATAAAGAAGATGCCATTATTTATGCAATTCATAACCTACTTTTGCTATGCATTTTTAAGTCAAGTCTTGGATATAAAGTTTTTTATATTCAACATGAATAATCTGCAAAGTCCGTGGATTTTTTTGTGATACTACTAAATTTGACAAAGTTTTTTTTTTCTGTCTAAAAAATTATTTATTAATACTTTCTCTCCAATTTTTTTATACGGCTTAATTAAATTTTGAATTTATGGTATAAAATAAACATAATTAGCAAAATGGAGAAATAATGAACATTCAAACACAATTCCCTAATTAAATCTAGTACAATAAGTTAGATAAAGTCAAGAAAATATTGATTCATCAATATCTGAAGATGACAAGTCTCGCTTTCAAATGTTATATGCTCTAATTTAAGTGATGTTTTATTTTGTATACCCATTTAAATTTACATTCGAGACCTTTCTTTTAGGTAGGAGTTTTTGCATAATCCATGTCTTATTCTCTTCAAAGGCTTATATTTTATAGGTCATTGCGACACCCCAACCAGAATCCTTTATGACTTCTTTAAAAAATTTAGGTTTTTCTCTTTTTATTAGAGGTGTAACAAAATTTTTTATGTTTAGCAAAAATTCGTTCATTATTTACAAGGTAAGTAATAAGGTAAAGAGTACCTAAGACATGTTGTTGAGCATATGAACTTTCTGAGGAATTTACTTTTCTAATGATACAATTTACAAAATCCTTATATTTTGTTGATGGAATTTTATTTCTCATCCACATTCCCATCTTTGTCTCCATATTTTCTTCTTTTTGCACTACCATAACATCATCCTTATCAACTTCAAGTGGAGATGCTACCTTACCATCCAACCACTTATACTTTCTCCCTCATTATCATCATCACAAGTCTCCCATCAAATATCATGAATATACTCAATAATATAATTAACAGGAGGAGTATAAGGAGCATTGTCTAGTGAGTCAACAAAAGGAAATTAATGTTCTTATAACTTCATAGCTCGAGAGATAAATTATTTATTGGATTCCAAATCATACAATTTTCATCATTTTTGTTCATTGGGGTACCCCAAATATATACTTTTGACTTCTGCTAGCATATATGTATCCAATACAATGTTGATGATGTGTATGACATAAACAACTAAAAACTTTAATGATAGTGAATTGAATAATACAATTTGAGGCATCAATTAGTTGAGATATAGAAATTAAATTACAAGTTAATTGTGACACAAAAAGAACATTTTGAAGCTACAAACGATCATCAAGAACCACATTGCCCTCTTTTATAGCAGTGACATCTTTCCCATTCGGCAATCTCACCGAGTATGGTTGGCATCTTCTTTACATTTATCAAATAGATAAATTTCCTATCACATGGTGTGAGGCTCCTGTGTCAATAATATAAAGAATGTCAAAAGGTTGTTGACATTGCATTGGAGTGATGCAAAAAGAAAATAGTTTTCCTTAATTTGTTTTTAACTTTTGATAATATGTTAAGAAATAGAAGAAGTACAATAAGAAAACTCAACTTTTCTTTTCATATGCCACTCACACACTCCACTAAATAAAGACAAAAAATATCACTCATAAAAATGTTTATCAATTAATGTCACTAATTATGTCAATGAAATATTGTTCATAATTATCTTAACAAAATAATGTCCATAAAAAGGCTAAAAAAAATATCTCATAATTAATGATAAATAATCATAATGATAATATCTCAAAATTTATCAATGTTTCTATTTTAATTAGTAGAATGAGATAGTTAGTACTTCTTTTTTAGTGTGACAACCCTAGGTTTCATTATTTTAACCAATTTAACGAAAACATTGAGAATAAAATTGTAAAGTATATTTAAGAATTATTCATAATTGATTACTTTTTGTACATGTAGATAAAACAATTATCATATTTCAAAGTAGATTTGAACAATTTAAAATATATCAATATATTTTTGGTTTTTTCTTTAATGTTAAAAAATGAAAGTCACTAGACTTTATACTTCTGAAATAAAAATGCTAAAACCTTCGAAAACATTTGAACATGATAATTTTTTTGATCTTGACAAATGGGATTTATTCTCGTAAGGATTGAGAAGTGATAAACAAATTGATCTTCTTAATTATATAAAAGGAAAATATTTTTTTTCAATGCATACATAGCTTATATAATAATGTTACAACAATTTCAATATCAATTTTTTAAGTCGAAATGAGTTTTTCAAAACTAAAGATGATAAAAATTTATTTAACATCAATAATTTTTCAACAAATATTAAATAGATTGACATCATCCTCGTCTTTCTTCAGCTTATAACAGACAATGCTCAGAGTTTCAAACTTAATCTTGATAACTAAACATGAAGGTTGTGCTGGTTGCCGACTTAACCCAACACCTTACAATACAAGCTAACAACACAAGCTAACAACACAAGCTAACAACAGTCATGCACTACCTGTGTTTGCGTTTCTGAAGACACACCTATCTTTCAAAAAGATTAACAACACATGAAACATTAATAAGATTCTTTGTTTTGTGTCAAATTAAACCACATGTTTTACTTATTGTATGAGCTCCTATCAATTCCTTTGAATTTCATTCTTATGAATGTACTCTCATGATACTTAACGTGTTAACTAGAACATTACATAAATCAATACAATGTTTAGTATCTTATTATCAATTGAAAAGAAATAATAAATGAAATTTATTAGATAATTTCATAGATAATTTTACATCACACAAAACCTAAAAAATAAATTTTAAATAACATTATAATACATTTTAGCATACATTATTTTAGTAATAAATAAAAATACATTTTTCTTAAGATTGTTTTAAATTATCCAAATCCTATCAACTACTCATGTTCAATGTTAGGTTGAGTTTAGACTGCATTTCTTTTACGCCTAGAACAAAAGGAAAACACCAAATAAGTACGGGAAAATTATATTTTGCAAGAAATAATTTTGTAAAAGTGGTCACAATAACTTCTTTCAATTTTTATTTTAAACTCGCACTTCAACTGAAGTTTTGACTCCCCAAAAAATCTGTTTCATTTTTAGCATTCGTGAATAAATTTATCCAAATATACAGATATACAGAAAGTAAACACGACAAACAAGGAAATATTATAGAAATATACAATCACTTCTAAAAACTTATAACTAGATTTACAACATTTTTGTTTTTCAAAATTAGATAAAACAAAGTTTGAAGTTAATTAAAAAAAATCACAAGTTTTTAATCAAACAAATATTTTTCCAAATTCAAGTAGAACAATTCAATTGTGCAAACTTTCTACACTCTATACATTAATTCATGATAGCCCTCTTTGTTACATAAACTATTATCAATACAAATCAAACATCAATACTTTACAAATAATTCCCAATACATTATTAGGATTATATAGGTCCACATATTAAATACACATCTATAATTTGTAGAATGAAAACCATAATTCGAGCTTCTACACTATTACTTCATAAAAAAAAATATTATAATTTATTTGTTGCCATCACCACATAATACTTATAATGAACCTATAGCCGGCTCTTCCAGAAAATTCAACATTCTCCACATCAATATTCAATTAAAAACGAGCTCACAAAAAAATAATTATATATTCAATTCAAAGTATGGATTAATGATATTTATTGTTGGCAAGAATGAGAAATAATTTTGAATTATGATTAGATTTGAAAATTTTCTAGTTCCCCTATCGGTTATAAGTCACAATTACAATGATGGCATAGTTTGAATTTCAAACAAAATTAAAGAGCTTTTAAGTGTGGTATTGATTTCAAACTCGGATGCAGCCAAAATTCACGTAGCTCTCTCCAATTTCCTTTAATATTATTTTCTTATAAATATTTATTCAAACTTCTGAAACTCAATGTTGTGGTCCCTACCAACCGCCACCATTAAAATGACCACCTTCCATAATGTTTTTCAAGTTATCCTAACAATTCTCTTAATCGATAGAACTATTTTATATTAAAGTTCCAAGTTTGGTCATCATTCTCATTTCTTACGATAAATATTATTATCCATCGAAATGTTAAACTCATACTCAATCAATAGATAAAATTATTGTGGCATTATCAAAGTTATTCAAAGTCGTTATTTTTTAATATTTAGTCATATTCTTGTATATTTCAAAAAAAAATTAAAGATTCTATCGATTAAATAAGAGGAATTTATAATGCATAAATGAATATAGATTTTACTTTATAAATTAACTATAGTAAGATTCTTATAAATATAAAAAAGAAAAGAAATATATTAATCTATACGCATTTTTTTAGTGTTCATATGTTATAATCTTATTTTATTTTTAATTATATTGTAAAATTAAAAAATTAATAAAAATAAAAATAAACTATCAGAATGTTAAAAGTAACTTCACCCACTTTAACAACACAATACATTATGAGTCCGATAAAAGAAAATTACAAACGAGTAACTATCCATTGTTTTTATATAATAATCATTATTAACATACAAATACCCAAAAACATAATCATTATTAACATACAAATACCATTTATTTATTATCTAATTTACACTTTTTTTAATAATAGTTAAATATATTTATTTTCTTTATTTAAAAGATATAAAATCTTAAGCAATGTTACATTTAAATTTATTTTATAATATATCGCACATAGAATTAATAAAGAAAACAAATCTAATTTTTTTTATAGCTTTTTAATTACAAAAATTTATTAATGATTCAGATTATTTAATATATATATATATATATATATATATATATATATATATATATATATATATATATATATATATATATATATATATATAAACACAGTGGTATAATGTCGTTTGAATTTTAGCTAGTCTTAATAAAATAATTACGAGATTTTTTCTTTTTTCATTTTTATATCACAATAAAAATTATGTAAACATGACAATATAATTAACCAAAAATGATTAATATTCTTTTAAGCTCTCAAAACAATGTATATATATATATATATATATATATATATATATATATATATATATATATATATATATATATATATATTTATAAACTTGATAACTAAATTAAATTGACTACGCAAATAGATAAAGCTCTCAAAATAATTAAAACTTCTAAGCTAATCCGAAATTAAAGATTCAAGTCAGATTGGATTAATTTTTTTTTATAAATTCTAGTATAAATAAATAAAGAATTTGACTCACTAATAACTTGACTTACTTGAACGAATAATTTATTTGTACGTGAAGAAAACAAAATTTTAAAATAGGTTTGAATTTTGGTTACTTGTAAAGGGGTGTAGATTAAAAAAATTATAATTTCTTAAATTTACTAATAAATAAATTAGATTAAATTGCTTACTAAATGATGAAGTCATTATGAATAGGTTGCTTTCCCTCCTTATTGACATCACGAAGACGAAATCAATAACATTTGTGGATGGGCTTCGCTGGTATCATGGCCCAATAAAAGCCCAGGAGCCATTTTTCGTCATCCTAAATGGAATATTATTTTAAGATTTGTAGAGTTTATTTCACTAAAAAAAATCATTTTGAATCAATTTAATTTTTATATATTTGAATTCATTTAGAATCAAATTAATTTAAATAAAATTTTGTTTTGGTTAAAAGTGAACTCGCACTCAAACCATTTTATGGTTGCCAAATTTCATATATTTGTTGGGAGAGATAAATTACCGATAAAATTTTCTCTTCAATTATTCAACTTAGTTGCATATTAGATTATATTTAAGATCGTTGTTAGAATTAATCTAACTTTATTTTTGGATCATCTACTCTACTCTCTAAGAAAAAAAAAATCCAATAATAATGAACAAGTGAACGTATTTAAAAATATAAGTCTTATATAATTGAGAAGAATGGCTACTTGAAACTAAGAAATATTTCACAATGGACAAGATGATAACTAACATCATTATCAAACTCAAAAGAAAAATAAAAATTGATTTAAGCCATTTTCTAGTGGTCACTTTTTTTCTTTTTCTTTTTTATCAAAATGGCCCAACAATGCCCAGCTGTTAGATTTGGATAGCGAGGGCCACCTAGTTTTGTATTCTCTCTCTGTCCATTCGTATAAATGGTGGGCTTCAAAATTAAGAATGGGCCCAATTACTCTGCCGATGAACAAAGACGTGTTTGCTCTTGCGGAAGACCACAAAAAAAAAATGCATTGCGGAAGTTTATATCAAAATTATTTTTTTATATCGTCCACACATTTCATTATTGGAGTTTTATAATTACAAGTTATATGCATTCATGTTTCAGTCACATTCAGAAATCTAAAATTAGAGACATTTAAATTAAATTCAACAAAATTTAAAACATAAAAAGCTTAGGAGATAGGAACAAAATTTAAAACAAAAGATTTTGGAATGATTATTGATTGGTTGAAATTAAACCAGTCCATTTTTATTTAATTCCTTTTACTTTAATACTTTTTACTTGTATCTAAGAATATTTTTTATTTATAAAAAATAAATTTAATAATTCTTTTTTCCTAGTACTACCAATGTATTTCTTTTTTTAAATTAATGACAAAAATATTATTGTGGTGATTTGTGTCCGTCATTCACTCTTTTTGTTATGTGTGGTTTTTTTATTAAATAATGAATTTGTATGTTTGCATGCTATGTTACATGATTTTAACAGATAAAATTATAATGTTTTTTTAAAATGAAAATATTTAAAATAGTAGAATTTTTTTTACCAAATTATTGTAATAATTAGAGAACTATTCCACTTGAAAATTAAACACATGTTTTAAAATATTTACAGCAAATTTCATCCAACTCAGTTAACTCTATTATAACTAATTTTTAAAATTCTTTTGAAAAACTTTCAACAAATATTTGTCGTATGAATTTATGGTTTCAAAAACATGGAAAACATAACAACTCATTCATTTTCATTTTATTTATTTGATTTAAAAAAAATGTTTTACAACATTCTCATTGCCCCAGCTTATGTCTTTTTCTTGCAAGAGTGTCTCTTGTTTGAGACGTGTCTTCAACAATTTGAACACTGTTCGGAAGTTCGCTTCCATGTTTCCTGCTTCTGAGCATGCAATAAAGAAAGTGGGTTGTTTCTGAAACCCTAAAATCCATTAACAAAAATAAAGATCTAATGCTGAAATTATTGTCTATCATAGTTGTCACCAACAAATGAATGAAATCAAAAGCAAGATTTCAAAAGTGAAAATATTTTCCACTGTACGGAACATGAGTCTAAATAGGAATGATAATACCACACGGACAACGGATATTCATTCATTTTAATATATTTATTTTATAAGGTGAAGAATGATGGAGTAAATTGTGTTATAAAATTCTTTTTCTGAATTGACTTTTGGCTTTCATTTTTCTTGGTTTGTAAGTCATTTTCTCTTGTTCATTCAATGAATTATCCTTTTGTTTAAAATGAATAATCATTTTGCTAAGTAAAGAGTTCGGATGTGATACAATTTGGATATCATATTTCAGATAATACGCAATGGTGCGAGATGATATTTTTTTTTATTTAAATTTTCAAGAGAGATAAACAAAAATACATAAGAGAAAAATATAAAATAAAATAGAGATAAAGATGTCACCAAGTTATAATCAACAAGTTCGATTGTTATCATTGTTGTGTTGTCTTGACTGGGGTCGAGGATTTTAAAATCTTCATTTGTAAACATAATAGAAGGCATGTTTTTTACACGCCTTTCCACTGGTTGTACTATTTTTAGCACTAGGGTATGCTTCTTCTGAGTGGAAGCTAATATCCTCCTTTTGCAAAACCTTTTGAAATCGTGTTAATTGCACCCTTTAATGGACAATCTAGCTTTACTCCTGTTGCGACTTCGTAAGTGAACTGACTCTTTACCAATCGATTCTTCAAGTTTCCTTCTTAGGAAACAACTTCTTGGCGAATTACACCCACAAGGAGGACTTCTTTCAACATGTTCGACTATCACAAACTTTTTCAGATGCTCCGCTCGAATCAACTCTTCAATTTTATCTCATAAGGTAGCATGCTCTTTTATGGTGTGTTTGAGGTTGCGATGGTAAAGGCAATGTCTATTGTCTTCCGCATTAAGAGGAGTGGTTTTTTACCTAGGTGGAGGCAAAATACCCTCACTCAAAGCTTTCAATATTTTTTTTAAAGAAGTGTTCAGAGGGATGTATTAATGAAAATGTGGTCCTTTCATAGGTTACTTGGACCGCGCGCCGCTTTTCCCGAAGGATTTTCTATCACCCTTATCATCGGTGGATGGCTCGACCATCATCCCCTTTCGAAAATCTCTCATCTCTTCTACATGCATGAAATTTGCAGCTCTCTGCCTTAGTTCGTCGAGATTTTCAACGGGCTGCTGCACATATTGTCAATGAATGATCAAAATCATAACATTGTGATCATGTGGTGCATGGTGTCAAGACTAACATTTCTTATCAGTAGGGTTACTTTGTCGAATCAGTCCATGGAAGCCCAAAGAGACTCATCCTTCTTTTGTCTTACATTGACCAGGGTGATCGAGGTCAAGTGGTGTGGTCAGCTCATGGAAAATTGGACTCCAAATTTCGACCTGATTGTGGTTGAACAATCTGTAGTGTCCAGTGGGAGTAACGAAAACCAAGCCAAGGCCTTTCCCTTCAATGAAGTAGAGAAAATTGCTCGTCGTATACACTGTCATTTGGTTCATGAAAATCCTTATGTGTTTGTCCAGATCGGTGGATCTGTCATACTTCTAAAACATTGGCATTCTCCAAATGTCGAGTAAAGGGGTATCGCAATTTCCAAAGTGAAAGGGAGCATTTTGATTGTGTCTATCATTGCTACAAATGGATCATGGTTTGTACTGGATCCAAAGCTACTTTCCTAAACCATATGGTCAAACTCATCACGCAACTGTTTGGTTGGTCCTAGTAGAGTCAGGGTGAAGGCATAGGATTCTTCAGGCCCTTGCCCCTATCACATGGTTTCATTCTATGTGTGCAAGGCTTTCAATTCTTCCTCGTATTTACTTTGCATTTCATCCATTCACTTTTGTAGGTTCCTTATCATCTCCCTCGGGTCCAGTTGATAATCCAAAGCTTCTTCTAGCACAACATTATTCGTATATATTCCTTGTAGTCACCATGTGAGTTTATAAGTGTTTGTTTGGCCTCACAGTAAGCGTCAAAATGTTTATGCTAGATCGGTGGAGTACCAATAACTCTTAGGTGGTTCGGTTTTTGGTTTCCTTCTCCCTAATTTTTAAATCTTCTCCTCTAGTCCGTGTGATATAATGAATCCTCATTTTGCTCAATTATTCACTCGGGTGGTACATTCAAAAGACACTCTAATACTTAAGTCAAAAAGGGTTTGGTCGCTCAAGCATTAAATACACCAATAAATGTCGACAACTACCTCACATGACCCCCTTATTTATATAAATTGTAATAGACTTTTATTTACCACCAACCTAATTATAGTTCAATCACCTCTTAATTATAATTATCACATTGATTTGCACTAATCACTACATATAAGTCTAATTAGACTAAGGTATACTCAGATCGATTATTCTATTCACTGCTCGATCTTCATAAAAACCTGATTGAATATGTTCTATATACATAAGTTGGATCTTACCTAATTAATATATATTGCTGCGATCGATCAAGTACCTACTATACCATATTGTTGTATAAATAGAACCTTTATACATTCAATTGAAATTAAAGTTTGATATGAGAGTTTGTTATGTAAAATTGTAACATACGAGTTTAATGAATTTTTTTATGTATGTAAATTAAAATTTGTTAATATTTCAATTGAGCCATACTAATTGTACGTAATTTTTTCATGTTATTTCTCTTACTTTTCTACCATTTATAATATATTTTGTGGATTTATATGAGTTTAAGAGTTTTCTTATTTAGCATTATTAGTTTTATGATATTTTTCATGTTATTTTTCTTACTTTTCTACCCTTTATATTACCTTTTGTGGGTTTACGTGTGATTGTTATCTATTTGTGTTGTAGATTCTCCATACCAAATTTGTTTAGATTAATTTCTTCCATATACTTTCTAATTCATTCATATTAAATAATAAATATTAATTTTATTTATTTTAATTATTATATTTGTAAATTTTAAATTAAAAAATTAAAAAATTATTTTAATAACTTTTTATTTTTTTTATTTACCACGGTCAATTTCTTCCTATCCATAATTTTGCGAGGCATATAAAATCTATTAACCCAAAAAAAAAGTAGTATGAACAAACATGTTTTAACTTATTTATGTGATTAAAAGATTAGTCAACGAAATTACCTTGACCTTCTCTAACTTCTTCACCATATCTACCACCAAAACTTGTTATCTACTAATATTGTCAGGGATCCATGGATGATTTTAAGATACACTTTTTCTATATCATTTATTTATTTATGTGTAAAGCAAAAATAGTATTATTTTGATTTTAAGTTCCTATTTTGTTTTTTAAAAGACGCATCAAATTAGTCTCATACACAATTCTCGTACATTTGAAATATTATTTGTTTTTAATCTTTTTATCACAATTTTATTATTAAAAATCGTCTCAAAAAACTGAAAAAAAATAAATTATCTATACTTCAATTTTTAAGCAATCATTGAGAACAATTGATAAAGAATAAACTAGAGTAGTTTTACACAGAAATTTAAACATTAAAATTATATTCAATATAAAATTAAACATTAAAATTACATGACTAAATTATTTTGTATCTTTAAAATAATTTGTCCATATGCACCGGTGTCAATAAGTCTGCTTTAGCCCGAGTGAAGGTGTTACGTACAATTATTTTGAAAAATGAGATTAACAAACATATATTTTTTTCGAAAAAAAAAATTCCAGCACAGATTTCTTAAAAAAAAAAGAGGCTATAAATTCATTAAACTTTTTTAATGCGAGGGCAAAGTAATTCAGCATAAGACAGTTTTCGTAAGCAACAAAAAAAATGTAATACGAAGAAAACATATGCTATCCAAAAAGTTAATCCAATTAAAATGTTACCATAAAGGATCTAATACATGCAATAACAAATTTTAAACATAAAAACCAGATGCTAATTATTGAAAACAATATTGCTGCAAAGTATATGACTTCATAATTAAAAAGGAAACACATCTTACAAATGAAACAAAAAGTTAAGTTAAAAAGAATATAAATAAAGAAGAACCTTTATTAATTTATTATCGGCCTTGTCAATATAGCAGTTGAAAATATAGGTTTAATGTCTCCATAGGTCTCTATTTATATCCAGAATTTCAAATAGGACCTTTTTTTTCTTTGGCGTCTCAATTGGGTTCTTATTTTTGTAAAATTGAATCAAATAGGGACTTTCTGTCAAATTGATCAAACGGCGTTAAGGATTGTGTCACCTGACATGCTGACAGTATTGTTTTAACATATGTGTCATTAAAAACGTGACTCAATTCTATTATTTTAAATTTTGAATTAAAAAAATTAAGTAAACAGAATGGAAATTCAATTAAAGAAAGGGCAAAGTTGGAAATTGGTATTATACATTCTCTCTGCAATTGCTATGTCGAAATGAAATTGGGGAAATTTGAGTCATAGGCCTCATCATTCATTCACAAAATTGTTGTTGTTGAAATAGATGCAAGTGTTGGTGGGGAAGAACATCCGTTTGAAACAAGTTGAAGCATGACCACCTTGCTCATCTCGCCGTGGCCCACCACCGCTGTTCATCTACACCGTTAGTGTCGTTGCAGAGTCGCGAGCCTCCACAGCCACCACCATCAGAATCGCGACACACCCCATCATCTTCTTTGTCAATCAAAGCACAAAATCGCAGAAACCTAAACAAAGAAAATCAATTCGCAAAATCATCATCGCATGCCTCCACCATCATCATCCTCGTCGGAGCGAAAGTCGCCGCCACCAACGCCATGAACCCCAATCCGTGCAAAGCAGACAACCCAGTCGCACCACCCAAATCGCCAACCTCTATGACCACTACGACACAGACATAGTTCGTCCAATCTTACCTCACGCTACCATGGACACCGTCGCGAGAACCTTCAGACCATGTCCTTCCATCATCGCGAGTGCGCCGCGACATCTTTGTCTTCTCCACTATCGCATAACCAGTAGCGTGTTCCTCTCTGCCAGATCACAAGATTCAATCTCCTCCACACTCCAACTGCAGGCACTAAAACTATCGCTCCCCACCATCACCGGACTAGTAAAGCCAAACCAGAAAAACCCAAAAACCCCCAAATCTGGCCACAACAGAAACCCTCAAAAAGCATCCAGAGCACCACTGTGAATCTCTATCCACCTCCTCTAAGCCAGAATCCCAATCGCAACCTGCAAGGGAAACCACCTTCAAGGTTCATGCATTCCCAATTCAAAAGAACCAAAACGCAGCCATGGAAATTTGGGATGCAAGAGCGAGAATGTGGAGGTAGAAGAAGAAGTAGAAAGTCTTTATTTTTCCCACTTTGCCCTTTCAAAAAGCTTATTACACCATCATGCATTCATAACTTTTAATATAAAATTAATGTATAATGCCACGTCTCATTAACTTGAAGATTGACCATGCCATGTAATCAACACTTAAACGGTCGTTTGCTTAATTTAACGGCAGACCTTTAATTACTCAAATTTTACAAAAATAAGGATCCAATTGAGACGCAAAAAAAAAAAGGGTTCTATTTGAAATTCTGGATAAAAATAGAGAATTATGAAGACATTAAACCGAAAATATATAATCTTTGATTTAAGGATATTTTTTTAGTTTGGAGCCCACATAAGAAGGATGTAACATTAATTAAATGATAATTCATTGTAAATTAACAAATTCAAAAGTGTATATGGAAATTGTTTATTATAATCAAAGCCTCTTTTCTATTGAATTTGGATAGCTGAATCAGTGTGAGTAGTTGGCAAACCTGTATCATTGTCTAATTTTGTATCTCCAGTCTCAGCGTAAGCAGCTTTAGAATAATAACCATAGTTTAGGCTACAGTTCTTTAATTTCTATAACTAATTCGTATATATATTTGAACTAATGGTAGTAACTTTTTGTTTTAGTTTTATTAATATATGTAACATCATGGTAAATCTATTTTATTTTTTATATTTTACATTGGATTTTCCTTAAAATATTTAGTTGTATTGAAACTATACTTTGATCATTTTTATTATGTTTTTATAAATTAACATAGTTAACTTTCATATATTAATTAGTACATTCAACAACAAGAAAGCTTAAAGCACTAATATAAGATGCATTGGACGTGAACTATACCTTATATAGTATTGCTAATTATTGGAAATATATAATAAACCACTTCAAATATTATAGAAAACTCATATTTCGATTTCATATATGTTATGAAAAAAAGATAATATTTATTTATTACTGTATATCTTTTTGTCTATGTATTAAGCAGTAGATTTGATATTGAAAAACTTTGTTACAGTTGATAAGTTATTTTTTACATATTAGCAATTAGTATTTATTGTGTTATATTGTAGTATTTAGACAATATATTTTTGTATTTTGATCCAGTTAATTTATTTTTTTATTAATAATTATGATTAGTCACATATAATTAATTTTGTGATAATTTTGGTGCACTTAAATAAGCGTTAATGTTTAAGTAGAATCTTATATAATTTTAATTTTTGATAATTTGGTATATATTCATTAATAATTGCATGTTGACGTACGTATAAACCATAATATAATTTTAAAAAATAACATTATATATTATATTATAATATGTGTATTTATAAAGTAATTTAGTGCCTGCTAAAAAGCATATTACATTGATTAATTACATAGATTTTAGTTATAACTAATATAATATTTTTGTAATCTACCTTTTTCAAACTTATACACATATACGATATCTAAAATGAATGTAAACACTTACAGAGTAAATTTGGAAGTGGGGACAATTTTAAATAGAAAGAAATTTTAAATTAAACCTATACTTCATTCCTTGCCATGTGTATTTTCTTTCTTTTGTTCTAAATTATATGCAAGAAGAGGAACAAAAATTGGTAGCCACATTTATGTGTAAAAATCAAGAAATAAGATGCAAGTTGTGTTTTATGAGTGAAATTATGGAGAAAATAAAAGGATTGAAGAATAATAGAACAGAATATGACCCACATTATCTGAAACATAGGAACCCCACCAAACATGCATTTTGATGTCATAATGTTTTAATAGGTTGTTTGGATAAAAACCTGATTATATTGGTGAAGTTATGATTGATCTTGATGTGTTTTGGCAATTATAGAAGAGTCTGATCCAATGAGATGAATTAAAAAGTCGCTTTTCTAGGGTTATCATCTTATCTCAATGAGGCTAATAATTTTCTCCAAGACACTTCAATAGACGGTATGTTATAAAGTTCCTACCTACTGTCACTGTATACAGTTATGCTTATTTTGAAACAGGGAAACGGTGTAGGTGGCCGATGTCTCTGCAATCAATGCCGAGTTTGACCAGTAAATTAAAGCTTTGCTTTGGAGTTAAATTTGGGTCAGTGTCTCTCATTTTGGCCACAAAATGACCCTTCAAGAAGGGCATGGACCGTTTTGAGGGTTAGGACCAACCTATTTTTCTTATTCTGAGCACCTGGACTCCCACTATTTTACGTTAAGATAACCATATTTTGATAATATTTTGACAACATTTTAATATTATCTAAATGTTATTTTATGATTGGTCTAAAATTATTTCACAATCAATAATAATAATCATAAACATTAATATAGATCCATCACGACAAATAAATGGTGTTAAAACATTTTAAAAAAATATTGTTATTATCGTTTACATTACCCGGATTTCATGTTAAAACCTTCACCAACTTCACATCTTTCATTTCTATGTTTCTCCCTTTGCCATCTGCGTCTGAATATGGGGTGTTTGCAGCATGTGCAAATCATATCATACAGTAACAAAGTAAAAGTAAGTTTGTTTAGTGTTTGTAGTGATGGGTAATCATTGAAAACAAGAGTAAAGAAAGTTCATCAGTTTGCATATAGTAGTATTCGTCTTTCGTGTTTAACTTTGTTTAGGATTTAGTATGTCATGAGAATTTAATCAGAAGTTTAAGTTTCATATTAAATAATAGATTAATGTATCTTATCAGAAGTTTAAGTTTCATATTAAATAATAAATTAATGTATCTTCGTCTTTGTAGGATATTTTATTTTTTTTTATTACTATCTAATATAAGACTTATCTCTTTTAAAATGTGGTTTTTAAGAATAAACTTAAAAAAAATAAGGTTTCAATAATTAATCTTAATATTATTCGATAAATTTAAGATCAAAACAATGTCATATAGTCTGAGATCCATAACAAAACATTTGATTCTTGAACCAGATCGAAATATGTTAATTTTTATATTATATTGAACTCATGTTTTTGTTTATATTACGTCTCTCATGATATTTTCTTCAAAGACCATTATACATTTATGTTTCCGTGACATTTTTTTTTGTACATTACATATATCATATTGATTAATTTCGACTGAGAAGTTCAATTGACTATTACTAATGACATTTTTCTTTTAGTTATCTTATTTTGATTCACAGAATTCAAACTAGAGATATCTGACTTTAGTCGTCTGATTTTTATAGATATTTTCTGTTGAATTTTGAGAAAAAAAAAACTAAAAGAAGTTGGCATTTTCGTTTCAGTGATTGGGATCGTGAAAAGGAAAAAACTATATATACATTGTTGCAACCACAAACATGCAAGCAAACACAAACAAGTGCATAGATCTTAAAAGATACATTTACTTTATTGGCTCTTTATTTATTGTGAAAGTCAGACTATGTCAGATATTTTTTTGGTACTACAAGAATCTCTCGTGTATTGAGTTGGTCACAGCTTGTGCTTAACTTAAGCATTTATTACAGTAATGATTTATCTTCTTTCAAAGAAAAGGAAAGGCTAGATATTTTTTATGCACCTCTCCTTTGTTTCTCGTCTACATTAGAACTTAGAACCTACTTGACACCAAAGCATCTTCCTGGACTATTGGTTACAAAACACATTTAACACTTATAACTCCCTTCATAGAGTCTATACAACCATTTTTTTTTTATAAAGAGCTCTTTGTTTTTGTTGGGTCTCATAATCACGGAAAAGAGAAAATATCAATAAAATCTGAGTCCAATCATATAAGAAATTGATATCACTCTCTACTCAAAATCTTAAGATAGTGAATTAATGTTTCGTCTTTATATAAAATTCTACTTTCTTATTTTTATCTAATATGGGATTTAAATTTACACTTAGATTTTCTTGAATTTTTGCAGTAAAAAAATGTTAGTTGTTCAGAGTAAAAGTGTATATTCTAATACGTTTTACTGTATACTAATGGTGTCATTTCAACAAGAATTTATTAAAAAGAAAAACTAAAACATTTAAGCTGCACTACAAAAAAATCAATATAAATTACGACAGTTATTTCCCTATAATGTCATAGAAAGTTTGTCAATAACACTCTATCATTTAGGGTTTGGAAGAAGATGAAAGGCTTGTGTCTTTTAATTTTATTTCTTTTCAACTAAACCCTCATCGTATACTAAGGATTTTGAAGAAGACACTTGGTCGCGGATGGAGTCAAAGAAGGAGCGGTTGTCGTCATCGTTGATAGAGAATAAATCATTATCTAGGATTCTGATGAGAGAGGTGGAGGAAGGGGCAACATCAGTGGTGGTGGTGGTGGAAGGAAGGTTACAGCCATAATTGTAATGGTGGAAGTTTCCTAAGAGCTTGAAAGAATGGAGTGGATGAGTTTGGATAAAAAATGAATAATTAGTTTAGTATAAAGATTTTGGGTTTGAAAAAATGGAAAAAGAGGAAATTAGAGAATGTAGGGAATCATTTTGGCAAAATTCAAATAACAAAAAATAGGAGGAAATTTAATAAAGGATCAGAAAAAATTAAAAAGTTTAAATTTATTAAAATATGAAGTTAAACACATTATATATGAACATAGTAATTAAAAACGTTACATTTTATATGTAAAATATGACCGTTTTTCAATTATCTTAATATACTGCAAAAAAAAAAAAACAAAATAATTTTAAATAATTGTTATATATTAAAAACAATATATTATATATTTTTTGTAGTGTTTACTATTATCTATTCTTCTTTGCTGGTTGTTTTCTTTCCTTCATTATCTGTACACTCCAATTTTTTTTTGTGCATCAAACACTTTTTTTTTTCGATACCATTTTCAATTCTATGAATTCTATGGTTTGATCACAATGCGTTGGTCAGCAGCTTATGAATTTCTAATATTCTTCTATATTTTAAAAAGTATATATGATAATTGTATATTTTACTTAATCATGTAAGGCTTTGTTAGTTGTACATAAAAAATATTGTAAAAAGTGAACGTCCTCTATAAGTATTAAATGCAAAATTAGACTATTTGTGTAATCATCTCTTCATAAATGGAGGATTTCTTGATTAATGTACTGATCGATACCAATTTATTTACTAAAATCTCGTTCATTTATTTGAATTTTTAAAAGAATAAAAAAATATACCTCTCTATATATATTACTGTGAAAAAGGTATACTTTGATTGAAATGTTATAACAGTTTTTTTTAAAAGAAATGTTATAAATCAAAATTTTAATTTAAAAAAAGATATAAATTTATATTTATTTTCATTTTTAGTGCATTAAATAATTTTTAAAATGATTAAATTATTGACTTCTTAAACCATATTCATTGACCAACTTTACAATAACTTTAATTTGTTTTTTTTTATTTCAATGTGTCACACTATTTTTTAAGATGCCATTGCAATTTTTATTATAATATAAAAAGTTATAAGACTCACATTATAGTTAATGCTTTATTTAATTGATAGGTTTTGTCAGAATCATTAAAAACGCACTCAAAAACCCCTCTGAACGGACGCCAGGTGTCAAGCTGAGGGGAGTCAGAAATCAGATAGTGGAGTGCAGGTGTCAGCAGAGGAGCGGACGTTCATTTTAAACAAAACTGATTTTTCTGAAATTCGCGTCACACCTTCTGCATGCACTCTTCTTCTCCAAAACTCTGATCTTTCATTTCTCCTTCTTCTCTCTAAAAAGATCTCCCTTCTCTCTACCGAAACTCACCCTCTCTCTTCTCCGATCACCATTCAGGCACCGTAGAAGCACTCCCGGCAACCCAAGCGTCAGTTTGAACCGATCAGTTTCGAGTTTTGAACGGGTAAGTTCTTCTTGTCCTTAACTGTTCGTTCTCAGACACATGCAAACCAAGTTCTGGTTGCATGAATTCATAGCATCATTCTTAACCATTTTGTTCTGTTGTTTGATTCTGGTTTGAAGAGTCGTTGAACGTTGAGGTTAGAAAGATCTGTAGTCAGACGAACCAAACTTTGTCTATTAGGACGTTCGTTCACGCTCAGAGGTAAGGGAAGCTTATCTAATTTAATTGTATGTTCGTTTGCACGTTCGTTGATAATGAATGTATGTTGCTGAGTGGTTGAATGTATATAAAGTATGAATGTTGATATGCTTGTTTATATGGAATATGATTAATTAGTATGATATGGATTGTATGAAGTATGAAAATTGAGTATGATGTGAATTTATAAAGTTATGAAATTATGTATTAAGAAATGAGTTGAAGATAAATGAGACCTGGATATGGAATTCCTATGATAGTGTACGTTCGTCATGGAACAGTCATTGACCGTTCGGTAATATTAGTAACATTGGTTAAAATTAGATTCTTTCATTTGGAAAGAATCCTAGTTGAGGACGAGCGTCTTCGTGTGATAATACTATGCTTGAGCGTTCAGCCAAGCGTAGTTGTATCTGAGTATTTTATGATAAACTTAAATTTTGTAAATATATGTAATTGTATATTTTAGTTATTCTTAAACACTACTCTAATAGTATTTTAGTATATTTATCAAGCCTCTTTTCTTTAAGTTTAGTAGCACTTGGTCTTATACCAAGTGTTCGTCCTAAGTAAGTGTTTGGTATTACACCAGGCCCTCGTTCTAACTCCTTAAGCTAAACTTCATCATAAGAGCATTCGTTCAAGCCCACTAGGGTCGCTAAATAGAGTGTTCAGTCTCTGACTGTCATTCGGATTTTTTTTATATATACTAAACCCAAATAAGCTAAGTTTTCGTAATCGTTCGGTTTCTTCATGGAAATTATCCTAAGTCTTCTTCTTGGAAAGTCTCGAAGTGTCTGTATTCATTGGTTACAGCATAGAGCCATAGTACTGGGCATGGTCATTTCGATGTTCGGTTGAAGTCCTCAAAAGTCAGTTCATCTAATTGACTCACTTTTAAATAACGCTCGTTCCATTAGTTTATTGTGATAATTGATTGTACTCGGTTTCTTTCTCAACCCGACAATACCCTTTAGTCTAAATTCCTTCTGGAACTGAAAACTTCTCAGTCTCGCTCCAAGTGTTCGGTCTCATTCTAAATCAATGTTGAACATTCGGTGTTAAGTACCCTTACGGATCGTTGTGAAAAATGTTTAAGTGAGATGAATAATAATGAAAGATACGAGAATATGATATGGATGAAAATGTTGTATATTATGGACAAGTGTTCCGGGGAGGAACGACTCATGAATGAATATTGGAATTTGTGAAGTATGACTGTGGGCATGCTAAGCTGACTGTTCATTTTGATGTTCCGTGAGTACTTGTCTTCACGTAGAAGAGGGTAGGTCATGTGTGGGAACGACAGTAGATCCTAGTCCTTAGGGGTACTTTGGATAGATAGGACTAACCTCGGGTGGTAGCTGTTGAGGGCATCCCAGTTACTATATCACCCGGGTGCA
This sequence comes from Vigna umbellata, assembly GCF_029865625.1. Taxonomy (NCBI): domain Eukaryota; kingdom Viridiplantae; phylum Streptophyta; class Magnoliopsida; order Fabales; family Fabaceae; genus Vigna; species Vigna umbellata. The sequence goes on along the minus strand of NC_142168.1, from coordinate 72,406,237 downwards.
CGAACGCCTGTAGCTACACAGATTTCATACAGTCCGGACAGTCGGTCTAGTAATAGGTTTTGTATGATACGTATGTTGAAATTTATCTTGTGTGTTGGATTGTTTAAAAATGTATGTTTATGCATGAATTAAATTACATAAGCCTACCCTGTGTTTCTCTTGTGTTGTCTTGTTTTGTACGTCCGTCCTTGTCATTGCAATGATCATCCGTGTGGATGTGAGCAAAAGGAGACGAGCTGCTGGAAGAGGCGCTGGAAGAAGAAAATTTGGTAGAGGTAGAAGTGAAGACCGAACAATAGGACGTTCGGTCAGTAGTCTAGTATAGTGAGGTGGTCGTTCGATCACCTCTCCTTTTGATTTTATTTTGATCGTTCGGTATAAGTTTTGTAAACCGTTCGGTTAAACTTTCTTAACATGTTTAGTTAATTTTGTAACTATTTTATGTATGGCCGTTTGGCCATAAGCGTTCGTTCCACTCTAGTGTAAGACTGATCTGAATTATTGGTAAATGTAATTATTCTATTATATAGTTTATACTGTATTTTTGGGATGTTATAGGTTTTATAATACTTATATTTTAATTAATATTTTAAGATGTCTTTTTTTTTATAATTTATAACTCATGATTTTATTAAGATTCAAGATCTTAAATATTACATTATATTGATAATTCAAAAAAAATTATAAAACTCGTTTGAAACATTTATATGACTTCTATACTACATGTAATGTAGTTTACATTAGGAAACTTACAAATTGTATGTAAAGAAAAAGCAAAGATAAATGAGTAGTTATTTTTATGTTACATTAATGAGATAGTCTTTATATTTGTACTAAAATTTTAATTGGATCTTTAAATTTTAAGTAGTCTTAACTGGGTATTTTGTTTTAAAAGATATATAACAAATAAACTTAAATTGTAACACTAGTTAAAAGTGGTGCATAATAGACATAATGATGTGCATTATTTTATTATGTAAAATTAAGCAATTACATGGAATTGATTAATTGCACAACTTTGTTTGTACATAAATGATTTGGTTCATAGTGGTCATGGTCATACAATTTAAAGACTAACACAAGATCAACAGAGCTAGGGATTTGAAAACCGTATGAAAGGAGCACAAAACAAGATTTTCAAAACGTTCATCGATAATTAAAGGTTGATAATAATTGAGGTGAGTTTGATTTGGTGGTTGATTGGGTGTTATGTTTCTAAGAAAAGGAAAGAATACATGGAATCGAAAAAGATATAAAGGCACAATGCAAAATTGGGAGAAAATTGAAAATCAAGGAAGAGAACTTCAACTAAGTAAATGCTCATCTCATAATACTTAAACTTGTAAAACTAAAACATCATTCAATTTCAAATTTTCAAGAAAGAAAATGAAAAGCAAATGGAATCTAAAAACATAAATTGAAAAAACATTGAAAGATCATTAATAAAAAACCCCTTATAAATGTCAATATTTAGCAAAGTTGAGAAAAGAGACATCCAATTTTTATAATGACAAAAAAACCAATATTTAAATATTATAACAAAGAAACTAATCACTTAAAAGAGAAAAATGAATGTCAACTATTAACAAGTATTTAATCAAATGAAACATTCTTCGCTAAATATTCTAATTCACTACATCTTAACATAGTTTATGTCAAATTAACATAAAACACTCATTTATTATATATTTTAGAAAACAAAGACACAAGACTATCTAAAATATAAAAATCAAATTAATGTTTCGATACATACAAATACGAAGATTATTGTTTCAGTCTATATTTTGTGGGACCGATGAACATACCTTGCCAACGTGTCTTTCTTGCTTCCGGATGTCTATGTCGCTCGCTGGTCCTTTGATGTGTTGCTTGCTTGTCTTTTCTGGAAGTCGTTCGCACTCCTTCAGTTCATACCACTCGTCCACTTTCACCCGCAGAGGGGGAGGTACCTGCGAAGATACTCCGACGCTCAAGTCAGGCGTGAGTTATAGAGCCTCAGCTCTCAAGAAAGTGATTTTGTTCTCACTGTAGAATGTTATCTAGTGTTAATACAGCGTAAGTTGAACGTAGAAAAAACCTACCTGGACTTTTTCCCTGTTATTGTATTTATAAGTGTAAAAACAACCTTACCTAGAAACTTGGTTAATTACTCATAAGTATCTTAACCGCTTAAAATATCTAAGATATTTTATCCAATAAATATCTTACTATACATAATGCCTCCCAAGTCCGAGTTAACCGTTCCGTTTTATGGACGAGTTAACTATAGGACTTGTGAGTTTGAGGGAGGTTGTATTCACTGTGTTAGGGAGCGTGTTTCTGGTCGTTGCTCATCTGTGTACTGAACGACGAGCTTTATGGGTTTTCTCTTTGCCATAGGCCGAGCGGTTGAACATTTTAACACCTGAGGCTAAAGATGACCGAGCGGTTGAGATCGAATGACAAAAAACATGTGAGGCCGAAAGGCCAAAAGCTGGAAAGCTTGAGGCCGAACGGCCAAAAGCTGGAAAGCTTGAGGCCGAACGGCCAAAAGCTGGAAAGCTTGAGGCAACAAAAGGTCGAACGATTGAATGTTGGAACGCTTGAGACCACGGGTGGCCGAGTGGTAGAGGCCGAGTGGCCGAATGCTGAAACGCCTGTGGCCATGGATGGCTGAACGGTGGAGGCCGAGTGGCCGAACATCAGTGAGGCCAAATGGCCAAATGCTGGAATGCTTGTGGCCATGGATGGTCGAGCGGTTGAAGCCAAAGGGCGAATACCTTTGAGGCCCAACAGTCGAATTCTTGAACACTTGAGGCTCTATAACTCACGCCTGACTTGAGCGTCGGAGTATCTTCGCAGGTACCTCCCCCTCTGCGGGTAAAAGTGGACGAGCGGTATGAACTGAAGGAGTGCGAACGACTTCCAGAAAAGACAAGCAAGCAACACATCAAAGAACCAGCGAGCGACATAGACATCCGAAAGTAAGGAAGACACCACTACAAGAAAAACATCATTTACATACGGATTATTATATACAGATTCTAATCAGTAGATAAAAATTTTATTATATACGGATTTTATATACGGATAAGTTACATACAGATATTATATACGGATATTAAAATAAATAATAAAAAAATTAAAAAAATAATTAACCTAAGACATAAGCTCACAGCTTCTTCATTCGTGCATTTTCAGCCACACGTATTTCACCTCTCCTTCAACCACATTTCATTTTGATTCACTGCCTCCCGTCTTCACCATTTTCTCTCGAGAGCCTCTGAACCATCCACATTTTCTTCACAGATCCACAGGTTTGTTCATCACATAATCACTTCATCCTCTTAAATCTCCATGTCTTCCTTCTATTTTCACTTTCATATACATAACCACCTCCGAATCCTAGGGTTTCGTCCTCCTCTTCACTTTTCCTTCATTTTTAACCGATTAAAACCACTTTTCTACAGATTAAAACCCTTTCTACCGTTTGTTCTTCGATTTCCACCGATTGAACCTCCATTTGCGTCGTTTAAACACTTTTGTATCGATCAATCTTGCGTTTGAACCGATTAATCGGTTCATATTGAGTTTCTCCCCATTTTTAGGGTTCCTTCGGTCCATATTAGGGTTCGTCCTCCATTTTAGAGTTTTCCCCCAATCTTTCTGGCTTTTATTCGTTCGTTTAGGGTTTTCTAACATTTTCTTCCGTTCATTCTCTGTTTTGTTCTCGATCTCAAGTTCGTCTCATTATTCCGCTGCGTTTGTTCATGAAGGAAGCTTCGAAGGAGCTCGAGTCCGCGTCGCTCTTTTGGTCTCCTTGGAGGGTCTTCCATCAAGTGGTATTCAGAGCAAGGTAGAGCACGCTACAAGAGATAAGTATTGCTTTCCTTGTTTGAAATGTAATATATTGTATCAAATGGATGCTCTCTGTTCTCTAATAGTATCTTTCCTCACTTCTTTCATTCATAACATTTTTGTCTCGTATACTACTAACTCATTCTACTTGAATTAAAGTTTCCATTTAATGTCAGCTATAAGTAACTTAGTTTACATTTGCATTTTTCCTTTAGTAACTTATAGGTTTAAGTTTAACTCTACAAAATAGGTTTCGTCTTTCATGCCTTTTAATAATGGCTTTTCTGTTTGATGACTTTGTTACTAACCCTGTTCTGAATGTGTGATTTGGGTAGTTGATCAGGATCTATCAGTGTGTGATTTTTAAAATTATCTATTAACTATGGGACACAGATTTTGGCCTTTCATTTTATGTATTTTAAATTATTTTGGCTGCTAGATTTATTCTGAACATGAGGTTTTTGGCAGTTCTATCAAGATATATCGAAGCCAACAAAAGCTCAAGAATGTCTAAGTCAGATGTTGCAAATTGATGGAAGGTAATTGTTGTTAATGAAATGGTATCATTAGCATCACAGGCATTTTAGCTGGTAATTGGTTTATAAAGTTTGAAGTACTTTATGCCTGTTTGCTCTTTATCCGCAGCTGATTACTTGTGTTGTATGTTAGGTTTTCCAGAGCTCATAATTTGCGTGGCCTTTTGTTCCATGCAATGGGACAACATAGGTATGTAAACAACCTTAACTGCTGTTTAATTGGAGATTGACTATTTAATTGAGATAAATGTACCTTGCAAGCCTTCAATAGTATTTATGATTGGGGCCGTGAATTAAAGTAACACACTTTGAGATATAGTGGCACACCTATAGGTAGTTATTGAAGAAAATATGGTGGTAGAAGTTGGAAATATGATGAAATCTGATAGGAAGAACTAAACTACTCAAAAATACATAAAATCTTTAGCTAAAAGACACTAAAAGATAACATTGTCACCATACTGATTCACATTTGTCACTCAGAAACTTCATTTATGATCTCAGGTCAAGGATTATGATGCTGCTCTGGATTTGGAATTGGACTCAATGGATAAGTTTGTGCTTCAGTGCCTTGCCTTCTACCAGGTTTGTATACTGTAAAATATTATATTTGTACAACTTCTGTTTTTCCCCTTAATTCTATTTTATTCATCTCTCAGAATTCTGCATAAACTATTGTTGTTTCACAATAAAAATGTGCTGAAAACTGTTGCTATTTTGATTCAAATGCTGCAGAAAATTATTTGCTGTTTGGGTATAAAAATGCTGCTGAAAATTCTTTGCTGTTTTGATAAAAATGTTGCAGGAAATTATTTGCTGTTTTGATATAAAAATCCTGCAAAAAATTGTTTGTTGTTTTGATTCAAATGCTACAGAAATATTTTATTGTATTAGTTGGTTAAAAACTTGTTTAATATATATTTATTGTATGGGATGTTAGTCATGATTGATATATTGTTATATATATATATATATATATATATATATATATATATATATATATATATATATATATTAGATATTTTGTAATAAACTTTTTCCTTTGGGATTATTAGTATATTATATTAAAAGTATTAACTGGATTGCTGCAAAATTAATCATATTTGGATGTATGAACGTGTGAATGTACCTTGTGATTTTAGTATAGTCTTGTTGCTGATTTGGATTCAATTGTTATTAATTAGTTGAATTCCTTTTCATAAAGTTTTAGATAAAAACTCTCAAGAAAAGAAAATAAGAAAAAAATGTCTTCCTCGCAAATAGAAATCAACTTATATATAGACTTATTTGGCGAGTTAATATATCAAGAGAAGTTTTGTAAAATTATAAACTAATGTATAGACTCATCCAAAAACTGACATATAATAAATTTCTATTAATTTAATGAGTTAAGTGTAGAATCTTTCAATTAATTTCTTAAAACTATTAATTGTATTTCTTTTTTTCCTTATTACTGCAGGTTGGGGCAATTGCTTTTGTTGCTTTAACAGGACTGCTAGTATTGGAGCAGTTGCAGGTTGCTGCTTTGACAACTATTGACATGGTGATAGCTTCTTGGCCTATAACATTTCACACTATGGGAAACTGAGCAATGGGCTAGACATCTTGTTTTGAAAAGAATAGCACAATATATATCTAGTTGACATCTTTCTCTATCCACAAAAGATATTGTAGTTGTTGTAAACATCTTTCTCTGCCTTTAGACTTAGATATTTTACCATTCTAGACATATTTTATTTTTTCATTCAAGTATAGGATCCTTATATATTTTCTTGTACAATTTTTTTACTTTAGCATTGTCTATTCTTGGATAAAGAAACCTTTGCTTGAAACCTGTCTTATTTTTTATAAATGTTGAAAGGTTTTAGTGAATAAATCTTCTATTAAATAGTTGTAAATGTTTCATCTATTAGATGGTTTTAGGCAAGTTGACTGTTATGTTGACTTTTATCAACTATTGAAACTCGTAAGTATTAAATGTAGATGTGGAATCACTTATTTTTTTTTTTATAAAATCATAAATTACATACGGATTTTTCCATATGTAAGTACATGGATTTTTTCTATGTAATTATATACAGATTTTACATACGGATTTTTCCGTATATAATTACATACGGATTTTTCCGTATGTAATTATATACGGATATATCCGTATGTAATTATATACGGATATATCCGTATATAATTTATCTACACCTCTTTTATATACGGATTTTGGTCCGTATGTAATCCGTATGTAACATCAATTTATATACGGATTTTAGATGTTATATACGGATTTTGGCTGTATGTAACTGTGATTTTTCTTGTAGTGCACGTTGGTAAGGTATGTTCATCGGTCCCACAAAATATAGACTGAAAGAATTATCAATTTGAACTTTATTTAAATAAGTTTTGAAAAATAAGAACACCCGTTTGCATTAATAATTGGAATAAAATAGAAAAAAATATTAAAAGCATATTATAGAAACACAACAATATATGTGAAACATTATCTGTCCAATCTGAAACAGGGTAGTAGAAAGATGGATTAAGCAATGGGGATACGACGTTTTAGTGCTTGGGAAGGCACTCAAGAATAAGTCTGATGCTAAATGCTTAATGGTACTGCAGCGTGGGGCCACCTGGAAACACTTTTTAATTTGGGGATAGAACATCTATTCCTTGAAGGTGATTGGACGAAAAAGAAAGCGTGAGCAGCGTGGCTAGGTGCTATTGGGTGATCTAGGATCTTGATCTTGTAGTCTCTGGTGGGACCCAGAACATGGAATGTTAGTACCACGCGGCGGATCCTCCACCTAGTTATGCTTGTGAGGTCTACACTTACCCAACTCGCTGTCTCACGCTGTCTCAGCCACTCCCTCTTACCCACTCCCATCACGTCTCTCACATACCCATCTCTGTCCCTTTGCCACTCACTCATTAGTAGTTACACCTTTGCTTACAACTTGCATGCAATTCAAGAACGACAAAACTTCACATACAAATTATATTTTATTTTTATATAGAGGGGATTTCACAAATGTTTATTTAACTTTTTTATTGAAGTAAAAAAAAACTTATTTCAAGATCTTGTACAACCCACTGGAATATAGGGCTAGAAGTAAAATTGTTTATTTATTTTATAAATATTGACAAATTAATGCTTCAAATTCAAAATGGGTGATTGAAATTCATGCTGAATTTCACTAGAGAAAAATCGTGTCCCTCTGTATTTGATACCACTTAACTAACCCATCTATGAAGAAATATTGGTAAGTAATAAACATTTATTGAAGGGATATAAAGTGATACGGTCACCTAACAAATCCAAAATTGAAAAAGACAATTCTGAAGAAATGCATGGGGCTGTGACTGTTGGTAAACTAAAAAAACATACCCTCCCAAAAGTACAGATGGAAATGAGAAAATGAATGGAGATGTGGAGGAAGAGATAGGATCCGAAAGTAACTTTTTTATTTTAATGACTCCACTCAGAGAAAAAGGTGGAGCTCCTGTATATGACTGTAAGTTAAACATCTGGTAGAAATACAGCCAATGGGAACTCATTGTCTGAACTAATGCAAGCAGATTAAAAAGGACAGCACAGGTGAAAAGGAAAGCCTCACAGAAAAGATAACAAAAGTAAGATATCCCATTGTTAACATCACAAACTTGGACCACAAATCACAAACCCTCTCTACTTCATCATCCCATGAAGATTAAATCATAAAAACAAGTCATCTCCTACAGTACCCAAATTCCCTTTATAATAGCCCCCACCGTGCAAACCATTCCCAATCTCATCTCATCTGTTCCATTCTCTTTGCCTATAGCCACTTTCAGTCCGATTACCTAAACCAAGTTCATGGCAACTCCCAATAATAGGCTCTCTCTCGCCATGGAGAGAACCGGGCAATGGTAAACACACTCGGCTAACTCCATTTCAAATCCATGCACCATGCATGCATATGCTTACTATATATTATAGTCTCTACTGAGTCTCAATAATGTTCTTGCCTCTGCTTCTTTTGCAGGGTTTTCTCTCAAGACATACCAACTGATGTTATAGTTCAAGTTGGAGAAACAACTTTCTCGCTCCACAAAGTGAGTATATTGTGATTTGAATGATGTTAAGAGTTATGTGCCTACTGGTTCATGCGTGTTATTACTGAAAAGGGTTTTCAATATGTTTGGTGCAGTTCATGCTCGTGGCAAAGAGCAACTACATAAGAAAACTGATACTGGAATCAAATGAGAGCGAGCTCACCAGAATCGACCTCTCTGATATGCCAGGAGGTCCTGCAATCTTCGAGAAAGCCGCAAAATTCTGTTACGGCGTCAACTTTGAAATAACCGTCAACAACGTCGCCGTTTTGAGATGCGCCGCGGAGTTCCTTGAGATGACGGATCAGTATTGCGAAAATAACCTCGCGGGGCGGACGGAGGAGTTTCTCACGAAGGTAGCGTTCTTCACGCTCACTGGCGCCGTCACCGTCCTGAAGTCCTGTCACAACCTCCTCCCCTACGCGGATGATTTCAAAATCGTGAAACGCTGCGTCGAGGCCGTCAGCGCCAAGGCCTGCAGCGAAGCCAATTTTCCCAGCTGCTCACCCCCTAACTGGTGGACGGAGGAGCTAACCGTTCTAGACATGGACTTCTTCAGCAGAGTAATTGCTGCCATGAAGCAACGCGGCGCAAAGTCTCTAACTGTAGCTGCCGCTCTTATAACTTATGCAGAGCGAACACTACGAGATCTCGTCCGGAATCACACAGGCAATGGAATTCGCTCGTCAGATTCTGGAGATTCCGACTCCAAATCTAAACAACGCAAGCTTCTCGAATCAATCGTGGATCTCTTTCCAGGTGAGAAAGGAGCGTTTCCGATCCATTTCCTGTGCTGCATCCTCCGCTGCGCAATTTACCTCCGTGCCTCCACTGCCTGCAAAACTGAGCTCGAGAAGCGGATTTCCTCCACTTTCGAACACGTGACAGCGGATGACCTACTCCTGCTCTCCTTTACCTACGACGGTGAGAGACTCTTTGATCTCGAGAGTGTCCGTAGAATAATTTCGGGATTCGCGGAAAGTCAAAGAGGCAACGCGGTTTTCACCACAGGCGAGTCGAAAGAGCCTTGCTCCGCGGCTATGCAGCGCGTGGCAAAAACAGTGGACGCTTATCTCGGGGAGATCGCCGCACACGGCGATCTAAGCATTTCGAAGTTCAACGGCATAGCAGTCCTGATTCCTAAAAGCGCACGTAAGGTTGATGACGATCTATACCGCGCCGTAGATATCTACCTGAAGGTATCTAACCTAACAGTTTATTCGCGTTTTGAAGCAGGAACGAGAGAAAACGACAGCGTGTAACGGTTAACCTTTTGTTTCTTGCAGGCGCATCCGAAGCTGGATGAGATAGAGAGAGAGAAGGTGTGCAGCGTGATGGATCCGTTGAAACTTTCATACGAGGCGCGTGTGCACGCGTCGCAGAACAAGCGTTTGCCGGTACAGATTGTGCTGCATGCGCTTTACTACGACCAGTTGCGGCTGCGGAGCGGAGGGGAGGAGCGTGAAGTGGCGAAGGATAAAAGTGAGCTTCATATGGATGTTTCGTTGGTGAGAGAGAACGAGGAGTTGAGAACGGAGTTACTGAAGATGAAGATGTACATTTCTGATTTGCAGAATAAGAACGTTAATAACGGTGAGAACACTCATGGCAATGGAACGACGTCGTCTGGAACAACAAAAAAGACAACGTTCTTCTCTTCCGTTTCGAAAACGCTGGGGAAGTTGAACCCGTTCAGAAACGGGTCGAAGGACACGACCCATTTGGAAGATGGGAACGTTGATTTGTCCAAGCCCAGAAAGAGAAGGTTCTCTGTGTCTTAGAACTTACAAGTTAAATCGATTGAATTAAATTATTATGCGATGTTCATCGAGGTTATGATTACTTAATCGTTTTTTCTAGTGTTTGGATTTTCCGTTGTGCATGTGCAGAATTCATATATAGAAAATGTGTTTTTGTTCTGGTTGTTGCCAACTTCTTTCATCATATACACTATTTTGTTAGTTGTGTATTTATATACAATCTTAATCAAAATGAGTGAAAATCGATTGGACATCTATGTTTTCTTTTATATATCTGATTGTTCAACATCATGCCATTTAGTACATTAGTTGTTTCTCTATCTTTTTTATGTTTCGTTTTTCTCTCTATGAAGTTGATTGGATAGTCTCCACAAAACATTTTTCACTTTGAAAATACACAAAGACTAAACTTAAAGTTGTGTGTGTTTAACAAATATTCAATTATTATTTTAACTCCACATTCTATCGTTTATTTCTTGAGAGAATGATAGTTATCAGAAAAATATTCTTTTGAGACATTTTAATATTTTACATTTATTTGATACTATTCTTATGTACTTTTTATTTTCTTGTTTCTTAAAAAATAATACAAAATTTTACACTTTTTAACTTATTTTATCCTTGTATCATGTATTAAATAAATGTAAAAATATATTATAGTATCATTTCTCCAGTTATTATTACCATATTAAAGAAAAATGTAGTGTCTTCCATATATTCTAACATGTATTAGATTCATGTGTGTTGTTGATGGGAAGTTATAAAAAACATATATTTATAGTTTCTCTCGTTTTCATGAGTTTGCTTGTAACGCTATACCTTTTAATGTTTACAATAATTATTATTTTTCATTTACAGTAATATATTGAAATTTGTTGGGCTGAAATTATCCTTCTTTAATCAATGTTACATGCAAAAATTCTAAACCTCAATTTGACACCATAACAGGTGTTTTTAAATAATGGTAAGCATAAATAAATAAATTACAATTACAATTTTGGTCGGAGTTAAACATTGTTCTAATCGAAGATTTGCAAATTATTTAATGACTCTTTCAGACCTAACTTAATATACCCCAAATTTCACCATTCAAAGCCATATCTAAAACATATTTTTTAACTTTCAAACACTAACCAATTTAGTTCACCCAAAAGTAATTTGGTCTACTAAGATACTTTTAACCTTTTTTATATAATCATGAGATTTTCAAACATTAAATTCAAACACTACAAAAAAAATACTATTTTACGGAGGTTATTTTGTGGGGGTTATAAAAACCCTCCACAAATTAATATTATTTAAAATAATTAGAAAGATTTAACTAAGCCCTGATGATTGTGGGGGGTTTAATGTTTTTAGGAGGAGGTTAATGTCTTTTAGAAATTAAAATACAATTTTCAGTTTCTATAACTTCCCTCCTAAACCCAAAATTTCCCGAATCTATCATCCCTCTCATATTTTCCCTCTTTCCAAAATCAAAAGTTGCATTTCTTTTCCCTAAAATTTTCCAAACCCTCACATTTTCTCTACTTTCCCTAAACTTTTCGTGCAAGGTTTTCATTTTTCTCCGGCAACTCAGTTCGTGCTCAAGTCATCATCGTTTTCAGGTTGTTTTTCATTGTGCGTCGATCGTCAGTTCAGCGTCTTCGTCGTTCGGTCGCCGTTACGGTCTCTGCTTCGCTCTACATTGCAATCACTGTTGCGCTCGCCACTACGGTCATCGTTGCGCTCGCCGCTGCGTCGTGAGTTACAGCCACCATGGAGTTCTCAGTTGTGGTCGCCGTTGTGCTGGCCACTACGGTCGTCGTTGCGCTCACCTTTTCGTTGTCAGTTGCAGTCGCCATGGAGTCCTCAGTTGCGGTCGTTGTCATCGCTCATCATCGCTAGGGCTCACCGTCATTAAACCTAGGTTTCCTCTTCCAGGTTACAATTTTAAAACCTATATTGAATTATATCTATTACGAAGCCTCTTTGTTTTGTATTTGATATACTTCTTTATTGTGAAATTTGCAGGAGGTTAGTTTTATGGTATTGGAGACGCTTGTTGTTGTAGGAATTAGGGATCGACCTGTTGTTTTTGTTACTCACAGGTTAATTTAATTACCTATATTGAACTTTTGTGCACTTTACTTAGTCGTGGAGTCCAGGCTAATGCAAAAGTAAGATTTCTTTTTATGTTTAAAGTTGTAACAATGTTGAGTTTTTGCATCTTCTTTTGTATGAGTGGGAAAACAAGGCATATGAATAAGGAAGATTGTTTATTTATTGTAAAATGAGTTGATACTTAGTCTTACAAATTCATTTAGTGTTTCGTTGATGCTAGTATTTCTTTTATTAATTCATTAGTATTGAAGGATTTTGTATGTTTTTGTCGTGATACTTAGTCTCCAAATGCTGATGTTATTTATTGAAGACTACTGGTACTGTATTGACTGGTTTCATGTGTTTTGCGCCCTTGAATATGTGTTACACTGATTATAATCCCGATTCTATGCTCTCTACTTTGTTTTAATGTAGGGTTATAGTATGAATGTGTCATTGGGCTTTATGTGATATTCAGTAAATTTTAGACGTGGTATTTTCCAATTTTGTTGTTTATCAGCTGACATTGTTGTTATTTATTTAGATAAAGTTTTCCTGCTTCCTTCACATCAGGTTATGGCTGTCAAGAAGAATATTGAAGATGTACAGAGCAAAGATAATTACCCGTTTGGACAACAAATGTTGATTCACAATGGCAAGGTTTTAAAAGATACATTAGTTCTGAACAAAGTCTCTGAAGATGGCTTTCTGGTTGTTATGCTTAGCAAGGTATATTTCTTCCTTAAAAATGCTTTGTCAAACAAATGCATAGGCAAGCTACGTGCTCATTGGTTGTCATTTCAGCTCTCATATTTTTACTCTATATTAGTCATTATACATTGTTGTATCTAATCTAAAGGCCTCAAATCCACAATCATCAATTACTAAGTGTTTTCAATTTATCGTTATAAAATGGAAACAAGATGTAGCACTTTAATTGTTGATAGTGAAATTTATTTGTTTAATTTTTAGATACTGAGATTTATTGATTTAACAAATTTAATTGATAGCAATCTTTTGCTTGGATTCTCTCATTCTCTGATATTTTTGTTTTGACATTGTGAGAGGTATTATATTAGATCTTGTCATATAGTATCTTTTACGCAGTTTCAATTCGATAAACTCAATTAACACATTTTTCTTTCAATAAGCTTTAGCATTTATATGGTAAGAAGCACAGTTTACCTTTTTTTACCTCAATTTGTCATTTTAATTCTCTATTTTCAGAGTAAAGCATCATGTCCTGCTGCAGCTCCATTTGTTCAGGTATGTAATTACTCGCTCAATTTTGGAAGTTTTCTTTCTTTTCTAGTTTTCTTTATCTGTATTAATTATGGTGAAATTATGTCAGCCTGCCAATAGTCATGCTTTTTTATTCATTGTCAATTCTGTTATATTTCTTGTTAATAATTTCTTGTTCCATACCTTAATGTTCAATATTTACCCTGCCTCAGTAAATTAGGTCCTTCAAGTTATCATAAAACATTGTCTTCAATGTTGTGAGAAGAAAAGTCTTTTTTTATTTGGCCAATGATGCTTTGATTAACAGGAATAATTATACCAAATTTGTTTATTTTTCTAGCTGGCTTTCTTTCATTTAAAGGACATGATGAGAAAGTGGTAGTCTTAAATAAAATCTGATAATAAAGTTCAACCTGCAACCTTTAACATTAATGCAATCTTTAACAAATTCATTTTTTTTTCTCACTTTTCTTGTACTGCAAAATTATGAGTATAATTATAATTGTTTATTTTTTTTTATTTTTAGTGCAACCAGTTTTATTGAAGACATGTATTATTTTATTTTTAGTGCAGCCAGTTTGATTGAAGATAATTTAAGATTATACTTTGTTATTTTTCATAAATATATAGTCATGTCAAAGGTCAAGCATTTCCTAAATCTACAAAATTGGGCAAGTGTGGACATGTATGAGTGTAACCATAAACTCTCAAATTATACTTATCTCATTTATTATTTTATTTTAATATTTTTCTTTTATCATTTCAGGAAGCTGTTGATGTAAATGAGTCTGGGTCTTCTTTGAGTACAAGAAGATTATCTCATGCTAACAACATTTTGGGAGTTTATGATGTTTTTAAAGGATAGAATTATATTTAGTCTATTATGTATTTTTAGTGATTATGGATGAAGTTGTAATTACATTTCAATTGAATTTAGTTTTATGTTATTATGATGACATTGAGAATATAATGTTTACATTGTAATTGTCAATGAATGTATGTTATTTTAAATCATGAATAAAATTAATTTTGAATTATTTTTTTGTATTTTACAATTTTATATATTTATTATTTTTTTTATTATTTTAGCAAGCGGATGAATTGAATAGTATATAAAAAATACAGATATTTTTTGTAATTAAATAGTTGAAAATAAAGGAGGTTAAAAACTCCCACAAGATAATAGCCACTAATAGAGGAGGTTTTCACCCTCCGCAGAAAAACCTCCGCAAATTGAATGTGATACCAGGGGGTGCGGAAAACCCCCGCAAATAAGTTGTGGCGACTCAAACTGCGGCGGTTTGAAAAACCTCCGGAAATTACTTTGCGGAGGGTGAAAACCCCCGCAAATCGAAAAAAAAAACCTCCACTAAATGACATTTTTTTTGTAGTGAAATATAAAGACTTCCATCCTTAAACAATAACAAATATTAAGTCTACTAAGTAATGAAGATCCAACACCGTCAGTTCACCAAAAACTAGTTAAAGCGTTTAACCTTACAAAAAAAACTTATAAAATTCAATATTTAAACAAAAGTTTCAAGACATTCACACAACCGATACTCTAATACATATACTACAACTTACCAAAAATGTTTGTTTAATATTCAACACATTTTTTAAGTTTGACCAACTGAATTATTAATATCCATGATGTTACTGGGCTTATAGCTGACCGATCGGATACCGTGACAAACTGAATGGAAAGGACCGAACAATTGACACACAAGAAGGTACTCACAACCGCTCGGTCCCGACAACAGTTGAGCAGAGTTAAAGCGCAATTAATGCTGCAACGACTACTGTCGAGTGATTAAGGTTTGCATTGATGATCATTAAGAAGTAAATTAATTGGTCAAATTCTTATAAACTCTATAAACAGAGGATTAATTTCGAGGTAAACCAACTTTTGATTCATAATTGAATTATCATAGACCTACAAAGAAAGATATTTTGACTTGAGCGTCGGAGTGTATTCTGCAGGTCATTCCCATACTGATCGATTACGAAGAGCGCAGAGCGGCCTTTCGGCGGAGGCAGTAACTTCACACAGGCGTCATCCTTGTCCCATTTCAGCAGAAACACATAAAAAAATGCAACTATTTTCTTTTTCAACAACGCATGAAGAAATTGAGAAAGAATGTTGATGCAAGACACCACATTAGCCCATGATTTAAAATATAACCAAGAAATATATACCCAAGTCAAGAATCTATCCTTAGTTAAGAAACAAAAAGCATGCATATGCTTTTTCTCAACTTTTCCATGTTTTTCTTTTTTTATGATCATGAAGATTTGAAGAGAATGGTAGAAGACAATTTAAGTTAATCCAAAATATTTCGTAGCTAGATTGTATTTTTGAAAATAATTCCAATTACATAACTGGGGATGATTCAAGCTGTGAATTTTTATAGAGGATGAAAAAAAGGAAAAAGGTAGTTGGAGAAAGATGAAGTTAACAAAAGAAAATAACGAGATTTTCATTAAATTTTATATTTCTTTCACATCTCATTGTTTGCTAAATTCATACACTTTTGCTTTATACCAACCCAAGATGAAACCCTACTTCTTAACATTATGCCCTTTACACCATTCATGTTCATACCCATCTATTTATTATTTAAGTCGAAACAGTGCATATGTTACATAAAATAATATCACACGTGTTCTTACATGACCAAATATATCTTACGAAGATGTCCTCTAACTCTTCACATACACTTCATGTTACAACTACACACCTTTAGACTAGGATGTTCAAGATACTCGTCTCCTTAAAGTTAAAAGGTGGGTGTGCCTACAAAAGATACTTTTATACTTAAGTCAGTCAAATGCATCATATAGTAGTAAATGTTGTAATCAATAAGCATAATTAATTTACCTCGTGTACTATGTTATTTATACCATATTTATAGGTCTTTATCTGGATGAGCTTGAGTCACGTGACCTAATCACCTTGACTAACTTTGTTTAATACACTTTAGCCTTCATTTAAACTTAATCATATTTTAACAACATTGATGGCTTGACTGATATGGTCTCCTGTTAGCTGAATATACTAGGTTGAGTACATCTCCCTCAAGTGGTCGAGATGTACTCAAACATGTATAATACACTAGGCCTTTAGGCTTAACATGTCATATGTTCAAGTCTCTATACTCCTCCATGATGTTGCTCTTGATTTGGTCAACATGTGTTAAAAAAATTGAATTTCTTTGATTGTTTGATCTTACAGGTGTAGTAGCCTCCCAAACTTGAGAAGAATATTTGTCAGACTTGTAGAGATTAATGTGACATGTGACAGTTAGATCTAAAAAGATTTAATAGTTGTGATTGAAGACGTGTGAAATGAAGAGTCGCAAAGACTTGACTATAAATAGGAGGCATATTTGTCTCATTTGAGTACCTTGCTCTAGCATTCTTTTTTCTGTTGCCGATAACTTTTCAAGCATTTTAGTATTCTAGTGACGATTTGTGTTAGATGATTAGATTATTAAATATCTTATACAGATACCTTATTTTTATCTTTTATCATTAGTTAATTTGATAGTATTCCTTATTTGTATTTTGCAATTAACCCATATTTCGTCTATTATAAATATAGTACCCTATGCGTACACTAGTGCAGAAAAGGCATTTAACGTCTTTTATTTTGGCCTTTTAACGTCAGTTCCGGAACCGACGTCTTTGTGGGTGACGTTAATCAAACGTCAGACTGAAACAGGTCCGACGTCTTTATAGACATCAGTTACTGCATCACCCCGACGTCTTTAGGGGCTCCATAAAGGTCGGACAATACAATGTCCGACGTCTATGGAGCCCCTTAGACGTCGAACATTGCATTAACCGACGTCTACTGCAGCTCGTGTCTTTGAGTAACGTAGTAACACCTTCTTTCTTTGCTAGTTTCGTCATAGAAAAGGTTGCGTCTTTTGGATCTCTTATGGAATTTCAACCGAAAACCGAATCTGGGTCCTTGCCTAGTTCCATTAAAATTGCCAATGAAAATGAACGGTGACAATAGAACTATGCAAGGACTGAAGTTCGGTTTTGGGTTGAAATGCTATAAGACATCCAAAAGACGCAAGCTTTTCTTACGAGGAAACTAGCAAAGAGAGAATGCGGTACAACGCTACCCAAAGACATGAGAAAACTGCACCAAAACACAACAAAAACTCATTTTAATCGGTTCAAGTGAAAGATAATCAAGCAAAGACTAATATAATCGGAATAAAAGTACGTTTAAACGGTTCAAAAGAGACAAAAACGTACCTGGAAAAGCAATGTCACGGAGAGAAAATGCGAGAAGGAATACGATGAAGTGGTGCTCGTAACAGCGGGTTTGATGTATGATTTAACAGCAAACTAGATGTCGGCTCCCCAGTTGAACCGACGTCTATTATGGCCTAGACGTCGGGGCCCTCACTAATATGACGTCCAAAAAAACTTTTCAAGGCCATTTAGACGTCGGATGACGTGATCCGACGTCTCACGGCGGAAAAAAATAACTTTTCATCTACCTGTCAGACATATACACGTCCGTTGGGAGGGACACCAACGTCTGTAATCGAGTATAGACGTCGGGGTGGCGGGATCAGACGTCTCTAAGGCTGAAAAAAATGACTTTTCACCTACTTGTCACACATATAGACGTCTGTTAACGGTGGCCGAATGTCTATAATATTATAGACGTCGGGGCCCCCGTTAACAGACATCTATATGCCCACTTATTTACAAAAATGCCAGGTCAATAATTTACGTTGGTTATTTTGTGGTCCGACGTCTACGGGGTGACGTTAAAGCCCAATTCTGCACTAGTGGTATATTCAACATAATGAGAAGTTAATTCCATATATAAGTTTTTACTATATTGAACATGGTATACAGAGCCTAAGGTTCTTTGAAAAAAATCATTACCCCTACCCATTGCAATCGCCACTACCATTAGAGTTGTCGCCACCACCGTCCATTACTGTCACCATCGTTGGAACATCAATTTCGATTGATATCCACATGGTTTTGCTCGTTTCATCCAGGCAACCACCACGCCGTCAAGATCACCGTCGTCAGAGTCCATACACATTTTCACATGTTGATCACAATTGGTTGTAGTTTTCCTTTCCAACTGCATGAGGTGATGCGTGCGTCGTCGTCTCCAACACAAACCACATTTGGACTCAGTGCAACCTTTTCTCTCTGGATCTGGCCTTGTTGCGTCGATTGAGCCTCTTTTGACTTTTAGGTTTTTTCTCTCTTATGTTTGTTCATGACTTCTTCCCATGCTATCTCTTCTAACCTCTCTTTTGTCACTAATACATTTCACTTATCCATAATTATGTTAATGTTCATTTATCTATTGATAAGTTAGATGACACTAATTATGCGACTTGGACATCACACGTTAAACTTGGGGTTAAAATTCACGGGTATGATGATCATATTACTCAAAATGTGATGATTATTAATTTCTTTGCCAATATCTGTTGGTTGAAAATTGATGTTGAGTTATGCATTGTTTAAAACAAAATTTTCTCTCTTCTTTAAAACAAAATTTTCGTTCCTACGAAATATGTTTTGAAATTTGGGAACACGCTAAATTATTATTTACCAATGATACTCAACATATTTATGGTTTTTGGTATGATCTTTTTAATGTTGCTCCTCGACATCAAGACCCTATGGTTCATGAAAAATAGCATAAATTGTACCCATATATTAAATGAGTTGTTGCCTCTTGTCTTTACTTTTGTCTGAGAAATAGAGCAATGGTCAAAGTTCTTCATGATATTAGCATTACACATCCTTACTAATAAATATTCTCATATTTGATCAGATT